>NC_142521.1:42665964-42818464 GCF_964205215.1 Stylophora pistillata
TCTTACTTTGCGTTCGCAGACAACAAACGTAGTAACATTGACCCCTACATTTCTGAAAAGGCATTGACTGATTGCGGCGTTCCCCAAGGCTCTGTTCTGGGGCCTTTACTGTTTTTGTTGTATATAAATGATATTACAAATAGTTCAGATAAGTTCAAGTTTTATTATTTGCTGATGACACCAGTATCTTGTATTGCAGAAAAACCTTAAATCCCTAGAATTAGAAGTAAACGTTGAGCTAACCAAGCTTTGTGAATGGCTGACAGCAAACAAATTAACTCTAAATGCTAAGAAAACTAATTATGTGATATTTCGAAATTATAGAAAGAAGCTATCTTTCCAACCGACGATAAATATCTTTGACATCGATAAAAGGTCATATTCACCATTAGTATGTTGTGTGGCTCGTTGCGCAAGTGCCGATCTATGGCAGCTCTGACCGAGGTAAGAGTTGCTTTATTATAATAACCTCTGTCCTGTTTTCTTGCAGACATATAAAATTTCCTCAAGCATTTATTTAATTCCTCCTTATTCATCTCTTCTACATCTGTGGTAAATTCGTCTTGCTGGGAAAACCAGTCTACAAAGAATATACTTGTTTTGTAAGAAATTGTTGCAGTGTGAAGAGTTACGAATGTCAGTTTATTGACAGTTGTCGGCTAAATAAAACACCGAACACTTTTTAACACTGTGGAGTCTTCTCTTACCTTAAAAATCTTTCATCTCTTCATGTACTTAGTTGCCTTTTTTGTATTATCAGGCACAGCCTCGTCTTGTCTTTGTTAAATTTACGTCCGCCATTGTTTTTTTCACACTATCCACTCGCTCGGAGGTGTTGAATAGCCCGAGATAGCGAACCAATCAGATTGCTTGAAACGCCAAGATCACTGAGCGTGTGTATACTAAAATGTCATATTCACCTTTAGAATGCAAGGATTATGTAAAATATCTTGGCATATTCATTGAAGAGTCTTAACTGGAAAATTCATATTGATCTCATTGCTTTAAAAATTAGCAAAAACATTGGTATGATAGCTAAACCGAGACACTTTGTACCCCTTTCTGTCATTGTCAAGTTATATCAGTCTCTTATTCTCCCCCACCTCACTTATGGAATTAGCTCGTGGGGTCAAGCGTCACAGTCAGCTTTGAAGAAGCTTCTCCTTCAGAAGCGGGTTATTCGTTTAATAAACTTTTCTCCAAAGTGTGAACATGCTATTCCTTTTGTTATTAATCTTAATATCCTGCCTGTTCAATTTCTTATGTCGAATCGATTTCTTGTTTAATGAATGATATTCAAAATAAACTAGCTCCTCCCCGTATTCAAAATCTATTTACCTATGTCTCAGATATACATTCCTACAACACCAGATCAGCAACTACCAACAAATTTTATGTCATGTCTTCTCGTCTTGAACAACTTAAGAATTCTTTTTCCCACTTTGGCGTCCAGCTATGGAATGCTTTACCTGACAGTATGAAAGAATCTGCCCATAGAAATCTATTTAAAAAACAAATACATGAAATTCTTATTAATATCTTCAAACAATAGACCTTGTGTCTTACACCATCTTCAATACTTAAAATAATTAAATATTTGTAAACTTCATCAATCCTCTAGCTGCGACCAGCATAGCGAAGTCTCTTTCTATTTCCTGTTATTATCATTAAATTAGTTTGCTATTCATTGTAATTTGAACTACTGTTTTCTTAGTGTAATCTGAACTGCTGCTAATTCGAAATCTTTCTAAGTACCTAGTGATAAGTCTAACTTAATTACACCTACCCGCTTTCACTAGTTTTCAACTAATTGTGGGAAGGCAATTCTCAAATTGTAATTGTTGCAAATCAATAAATTGTTGTTGCTGTTGTTAACTTAAAAGCTTTCAAGAATTGACTGATTAATTACAGAATTACCGCTTGCAGTAAAAAGTATTTTTTATTTTTATTCCCCTACGTCAAGGAAGCTCGTTTAGCTCTGCATCTCAAACAACAACAAAGATCGAGGCCGCGCGAAACAACATGCCCCTTGAGTGACCTCGTACAAGGCTGGTCAATTGCAGCATTCATTTGGACGTAGTATTACCAAAGTCGCGTATAAAGCGAAGAAAGGGGAAAAGTCACAGGAAAGGACAGAGACAAAACTGGGAACGAAATATAGACTGTATGCCATCATACCGCCAGACCCCGAACGAAACAGAAGCACAGCTCTGATGTGGCTGAAAACCAAATTCTGTATATGATTAAATCATTAACACTAAATATAATAGCAAGAATCGAACATGGCAAATATCAATCTTCAATTCCTTTATTATATTCACACCCAGAAATTTGACAGGTTTACGAAGATGAACGTCGATCGCTATTATAAAGAATACTTGTTCCGTTTTTTGCAGAAATACACTTAGGAAGTATCAAAGATTGATTAATTACAGAATTTCCCTTTGCGGTTAACAGTACAGACCATTGTTCATTTTCAGCTCCCTTTCGTCAAGATGTTACCCTGATTCCCTTTCCAAAAGCTCTTAAGTTTGTTCTTAGTAGTTGTTGTAGGTAAATTACAAATTACAAATGCATAAAGCTGAAAAGTTTTTGAAACATAGCAAAAAAGTTCTTAGATATATATTAGCTCCATTCAAAGCTCATAAAGAAAATTTATAGAGCTGCTTTCTCGTGTTCATTCTCATCCGCTGGAATAATACAAAAGTGTAACACCGGAGAGTATATTTGTCTTTCGAAAGCATTCAGTTCTGACAATGATTCAACTGAAAGAACAGTGCGTCACTTAAGCTTGAATCCTATGTCGTGCTTTTGTTGAGCTTTGACTCGAACGTAAACTTGTGTTGCTAAACCAAAACGTCAGGTCTTGCATGTCGAATTGCGTCTGTAACGTAATTCAGATCTTCATCAGAAGATGTTTCTTGGATGAGTAAAAAATGCAGGTGGGACAAATTGATGACGTATGGCACGATAGATCTCACTGGGTCACCTAATGGATTGCATGACAGGTCTAGGTACGAAAGACGAGGGATGAATTCAAAGCTCTCGAGCAGACCTTTCAAGTCTTGTTCATCCAAATTTAACTTTGTGAGCGATAACCCGTCCAAATCGGGAAAGAAACGCAAGCTTTTGGTGAAAGGAGCAAGACAACCTCTTACGCTGAAACCACTGAATATAAATTCCCGTACAGGTGATGCTTTTTCGAATCCACCAAACAGTGCCTCCATTAACCCAACATCCATGTTGACAACATCCTTCTCATCCTCTCCAGTTAAATAAAGTGTTCTCAAGTACGGTATATCGGGGAGTGACCGACCGACCGAGCGCCGCAGCTACAGCTGGAGTCAGATTTATTCCTGCTAGTGTTAGTGTCTCGTCAACAAATGATGACTCAATCATTACGCTAACTTGTTCCGAACAACCTGTACAGGTCAGCGACAGAACTTTCAAGCGAGGAGTAAATCTAAGGCTCTCAAAAAAACCAACTAAATTGTCTTCATCGGTGTTGATGCCATAGATTTTCAGCTTCAAATTGACAACGTAATGGGGAATGGTGGAGAGTGGAGCAGGCCAACCCCTCAGGCTGATAAAATGACACTCGAGAAAACTCATCATAGGGAGTAATTCGTCAGAGAGCGCACTTACTTCCTCTGCCTGCAAATTGCTAACATCCATTTCAGTTAAATAAAGTTCTTCCAATGACGACATTTGAGGAAGCGACCGATTGAGCGCCGCAGCTACTGCTGAAGTCAGAGTTATTCCATGCAGGTCTAGTTCCTTAACAGTTTTGCGAATGACACTAGTAACCAGTGTCTCCGCTGCTGCCGCAGAGCAATTACTGACGCTAAGTGCAACTCTTTCGATCCTGGTAAATGGCGGAAGTGCCCGGGCAAGCTTCTCTGCTTCAGTAGTTGTCAGTCGATACTCTGCATACTCAAATTCAAATCTATCTTCGTCGTCTCTTCTTGAACGACCAACTTTTAACAGGCACCTGTTCGGGTTTGGTACAGATTGCAGCAGATCACAGAACTTATCAAACAATTGAAAACTCTTGTCTCTACTCAGAATATCACATTCTAAAACATTTAAGAATTTTAAACATGATTGTTCCGAAGACCAGTCCCTTGAGCGAGATTGAGCACAAGATGCTGTACGTCCAGTAAATAGTTTAGCATGGTGATCACAACTCAGTGTTATCTCTGTCACGTAAAACTGAAACCGTCCATTGTGAAGACCAAGGATGGATTCGAAACTGCAGCCACACTGAGATACCTCAAAATACTCCGTAATAAAGTCTCTTAACGTGATAGGAGTAGCACTCTCAGTTACCTTTACAACTACATCTCCGCAACCGAAAACTTCTATGAACGACCTTTTACAGTTTTCAACCTGTTCCGTAAATAGCAAAGATGAAAATAAACATTTTTTAAAAATCCCATCTGGAAACTCTTCCGTAAATTCTCCGGTAAATGCCACATAAATATGAAATTCAACATCTGAATGAATCAACTGAATATCGACCTCCCACTCTCGCAAAAATTCTATAGAATGAAGGTTTACGTGGACAACTCGTCCAAAGCAATCCAAACAGAGATCTAAAAGCTTAGCTTTGGACTGAACTTCATCAAAGCAACGGTAAACAAGGCCGATAAACTTCCACTGCCCCTAGGAGATGGCAGGCAGTGGCTTGTTTGTCTCTTTTTCAGGTATTGTCTTCGAATAGTCCAGCTCTGGATGAGACATTCTGACTGACTTCAAGTGTTCAAGAATCTTAACTGCTCCATCGTCAGACAAACCACAAATAAAGAGGAATACATTCTCCAACTCTTCACATTTCTTCAAGGTGCCGGCATGTTCTTCCATTCCTCCGAGGTTTCCCTTAGACACACATCTGTTGGTGATGAACCAGGCTGCTAAATACTCCTGCATGCTCTTGTGAATAAATGACACCATCCCTTTTGGTTCAACACTCGGTCCGCACTCAGATACCTGAAGAAGACCAGCTAAGACACTTCTCTCTCCACGAACTGCCGCAGACAATTTATCATACTCAAACACCAGATCACCCCTCAGTAGGCCTTCCAAAGCTACTTTTCCAATTTCGGCCAAAATATCTTCGTAACTCTCTTCTTTTGTCATAGAGGCCTGGGTGGGAGAATGCTTTCTGTGACTGTGCTGTAAAATGAATCTGACAATTGCTTGATACAACTTAGTTTTACCTTTTGTTCCATTCTCCAGCTCGTTCTTTTCTTCCCTCCACAACAAGCAAAAAAAAAGGTTTAGTAACGGAACCTTCAGTAGATCTGCCATTCCCCTCCACAAAAGGAACCACCACAGCTCGTCCGCTTCTGTTTCGCTTTTCAACATTTTCGTCATAAAATCGTGCCTGTCAGATGAATTGAAGCCGGTGACCTCTGCTTGAATGTCGGCTGGTTCTCGTAGCTCGTCAGCTCTTGATGTTCGAGTGGTTACCATGACAGTACAGTCACTCAGAATAATTCTGTGAAAGATTTGGGAAACTGGCGAGTCGCTTCTGCTGCCATACTGTTCTTCTGCTTTGCTTCCAGTGCGATACTCGTCGTAGCCATCAAACACGAGCAGAACTCTCTCTTGGTTCTTAATGATATAACTGTTGAGATCATTAAAGAATTTGTCGTCGCCACTCGAAAAAAGGCGAGATCCACGTAAGACTTCTGTGAAAGTCTGGCACTGGGAGACTTCTTTAAGAGCAACAGCAAGAACAAGGTCAAACCTCCTCATCGCATTTTTCTGTTCTTCATCCAGATTTGCCTCATCAAGATTTGACAAATCCACTAGCATTTTCTTAACGAAACTAGTTTTTCCAATTCCAGTCTCTCCTTGCACAAGGATCCTCTTCTTGAGAGGCGCTCCGCTCCTAGATTTCTCAGGCCGATATTCTCCCAGTACGGCCCTCGCACTTGGTTAATAAGATATATTTCTTCGTCCACGAATGCATTTTAGACCTCGAGTAACCCTAGCTGAAGAGAAGTTGCATGGGGTCATCGCGTGGGAATTTCTCATGGCGTTAAAAGACAAAAGGAAGTTGGCAGAAGGAAGCCGTCCAGAAGAGTTTCAAGAATTATTTTTTGACAAGGTGTCCAAAACACCACCCTCCTCCTATGAAATGCACGGCTCACAGATCAGCGAAAGAAACAGACTTTGTGAACAAAAAGAGGTTATGTCACCAATTCGTTTAGTGGATTTCTACTTTTCCTCAGCAAATTGCAAATCTTCAACTCTCTGGCGTTTTTAAAAATTGGCCTTCCAACGGAAATGTTAATTCTTTGTCTTTTCACGCCACGATAACTTCCCACACGCGTAACCCTGCAAACCTTTCTTCACTTAGGGCCTACCGAAGTACATAATTATTTGTCCAAGCGGATAAATAGTGAGTTTACGATGCTGTGATTCTACAAGACGCCGCGGTGTGTCTTGGTGGTCGCGTCGGGCCTGACGCTTGTATGTAAAATAGTTTAAGTTCAGGATTCCGATCACGACGACGCGGCGAATCCTAATGGCGGGAAAACTTCACATTGCGCCAGTTTGAGATCAGCTCACCAAACTTCGCAGCCACACGAGCAAGCACAGTACGTGGAAAGTTTCTTAGCCTTTTTTCTTTTGTAATAAGAAATTATGCCAAAGTGAAGGGAGACCAGGATCTCCCTTCTTTATGCGTACTATTCAAGTGTCATAAATGATGAAGAATTTGTTTTGCTCTACAACATCAGCACTGCAAAAAGCCCTGACTTTCCCTACTGGAATTACGAAGCTTTTGAACTCGACATGATGTCTGACGATGAATGCCAAGCTGAATTTCACTTTTACAAGAATGACGCGTATAACTTAAAGGAAGTCTTGAATCTCCCAGAGGAATTTACATGCTATAATGGATTGACAGTAGATGGCATTGATGGTCTCTGCACCTTTTTAAAACGATTTGCTTACCCTTACCGCTATCTTGACATGATTCCAAGGCTTGCTAGGCCCATGCCTCAACTTTGTATGTCAAGTAATTTGGTTATGGATTATCGCGGACGAAGAAAAGCTCTTATTAAAGGGCTCGCAGCTAGGGCTTGCTCTTACGCTAGTGTAAGTTTGGAGCTGTGGCTGAACGTCGTTCTATTTTGAGAAGCGTGGAAAAGTTCCCGTGATTTTCTCACGCTTACAAGCATATGTTTCATCAAAAACATGCAGACGTGACCACGAAATGTATGTTCCAATTGTTTATTGCAAAGTGGCAGGTCAAGTTCGTTTTCACATGCTGTGCGACTTCTTATGCCGCGACTAAAATTCATGGCAAAAGATAAATAAACAGGTTTACAACGCAGCTACCTTTCATGTTTAATGATTCACAATTATTCATAACACTTAGTAAAGGAAAAAAAAAATCAACACTTAGTTTTAGTCACGTGCGTTATCGTCTTGGGGGATGATTGAGCCAAGTGCTTGAGTGTTTTGTACAAACTTCGTGCAACATGTCCTGCTACA
Organism: Stylophora pistillata; assembly: GCF_964205215.1. Taxonomy (NCBI): domain Eukaryota; kingdom Metazoa; phylum Cnidaria; class Anthozoa; order Scleractinia; family Pocilloporidae; genus Stylophora; species Stylophora pistillata. The sequence continues at coordinate 42,673,474 of NC_142521.1, forward strand.
TCTGTTCCGGGTTTTAGGATTTGGGGTCATATTCCGTCATTCCGTCGTTCCTAGTTTTAGGGTCGCCCTAGCAAAAAGATTTTGCTCTAATAAGAATCAAGAAATCATGACTTGTTTATTTCGAGAGTCGAGAAAGAAAGCTACCGTGTTTGTTGCACACAGTAACCTAAGAAGGTCGTCTAATTCTTTATTTTGTTTTGACTGTGTTGTTTTCTGCCGCTTTTGGCGACTTCGCTGCCGACATTGTCCAAAATTAAAGTTACTGTAATGTATTAGGACGCTAAGTATGCTGGGAGAGGAGAAAACCATGTGCTTTTGATAGCGGCGGCAATGTTACGTTTGCAATGAAACTAGTTGAGTTAAATCTGTTTGTTTGGATACTTTATTGCCCTTGGGATCATTACATTGGCGACGAGGACAAAAAAGAATGGAACAGAACATATTACCGAAGTTCGATTGTTTCTCTGATCCGGCGACGACTGGCCCTCGATGGAAGAGGTGGTTAACTTCATTTGAACTGTCCGCGGACGGGAAAGGGCTTATTATAAGCTAAGGAACCACAGCAGCAACCAAACAGAGGCGAAGAGCAATGCTATTCCACCTGGCTGGGCCTGATGTACAAGAGATATTTACCACCTTAACTGGAACCGGGGATGCTACAAACTACGCCAGTGCTGTCGCAGCTCTCAACGCCTATTTCGTGCCGCAGGTAAATTCAACATTCACCCGCCAGACCTTTCATCGGATCACGCAAAACCCAGGTGAGACAGTTCAGCAGTTTGTCACTCGCTTAAAAAAAGCAGCTAAAGATTGTGATTTTGGCACTGACAACGACAACCAGATAAGAGATGCAGTTTTGAATAAATGCACTTCCACTTACATCAAACGAAAATTACTTGAAGAAGGCCACGGACTGAACTTAACGCGCACCCTAGAGGTTGCCGCACAATGCGAAAAGATAGAAACCCAACTGGCTGCCCTTTCTGTAAAGGGGGACGAATCAGAAACTATCAATAAAATCAATGAGAGAAGTAACAATCCGAATACTAGCACACAAGGGCGATTCCAAGGGAGAGATAAGATATGTTATAGATGTGGTTTATTGGGACATTTCGGTCGTGATCCCCAGTGCCCAGCAAGAGGCAAAACATGTAGGAAGTGTCGCAGGAAAGATCACTTTGAAAAGGTTTGCAAGACAAAGTCATATGCTCGTCGGGTGGGGAGGGAACCTGATGACAATGACCATGGGCCTCAGTATGACTACGCATTCAGTATTACAGAAGGAGAACACTTAGAAATGCTCACCGTACAAGTAGGAGGAGTAGACCTTAAGATGTTAAAAGACTCTGGGGCAAACAGTAACATTATTGACGAGAGGACATGGGAACAGCTGAAGGTGAAGGGAATGAAGTGTGATTCACAAGCCACCATCCCAGACAAGAAACTGTACCCATATGCGTCCAGTCAGCCAATACCAGTTAAGGGTAGTTTTCAAGTGCACAATGAGTGTTTGTGATAGATCCACCAAAGCTGAAGTCCTGGTAATCAAAGGTAGAGGGATGTCACTGCTTGGAAAGATAACGGCCACAGAACTGGGAGTTTTAAAAATTGGCACTAACATTGCTATGGTAACAAGCAAAGTTGACAGTTTAAAACAGCAGTACTCAGAGGTCTTTGAGGGTGTCGGAAAATTGAAAAACAAATAGATATCCCTAGACATAGACCGCACTGTAAAACCTATTGCACAGCCTCAGGCTGTGCAATAGGTTTTACATTGATCCATTCAATCTGAGAGGGATGATCCATTCAATCTGAGAGGGAAGATCCGAGATAAGACCAAAGAACTGCTGGACATGGGAATAATCGAACCAGTGGAGGGTCCAGCCCCCTGGGTCAACCCTGTGGTAATCGTCCCCAAAAACAACGGGGAAATCCGCCTATGTGTGGACATGAGACAAGCAAACCAAGGAATCATGCGAAGACGACATCCAATTCCCACAGTTGACGAGGTTTTACACACCATGAATGGTTCTAAGGTCTTTAGTAAATTAGATCTGAAATGGGGTTACCATCAGTTGGAGATGAGCCCAGAATCCAGGGAAAAAAAATCCTTTGTTACACCCGATGATTTGTTTCGATATAAACGCCTGCTCTTTGGTGTCTGTTCTGCCAGTGAACAATATCAGCACGAAATTGCTTCAGCCCTGGCAGGTATTGAAGGTGTCGAAAACATTTCGGATGAGATTGTTGTGCATGGTCCTGACACATAAACACACAACAGGCGACTCCACCAAACTATAGAGCGTCTGCAAGAGTGCGGTCTCACTTTAAACGCTGAGAAATCTTTGTTTAATACGGACAAGCTGGTGTTCATGGGTTTGCTGCTTTCAGAGAAAGGCATTGGTCCTACAGCAGATCGTGTTAAAGCAGTACTAGAGGTGGAAGAACCAAAGAGTGCATCAGATGTACGTAGCTTTCTGGGTTTAGCCAACTACAGTAGCCGGCTCATACCTCACTTTGCTACTTTATCCGAACCACTGCGAAGATTGACAAGGAAAGAGATACCCTTCAAATTTGGACCAGAACAGAAGAAATCCTTTGAATGCCTCAAACAAAAGATGGCAGAGGCTTGTTCATTGGCATATTTCGATAAGAATGCACCCACCAAGATAATCACGGGCGCTGGTCCAGTTGGGCTGGGCGCTGTCCTCGTACAGGAACAGGACAATACATGGACACCGGTATGTTATGCGAGTCGTAGTTTGACTGGCTGTGAGCAGAGATATTCCCAGACAGAGAAGGAGGCACTCGGTGTAGTGTGGGAGTGGAAGAGATTCCATGCCTACGTGTATGGGATGAAGTTTGTGGTAGAGACCGACTACAAACCTTTACAGGTCATATATGGTCCACGGTCAAGACCATGTGCGCAGATAGAGCGATGGGTTCTCAGATTACAGCCGTGTGATTTCAGTGTGACGCACAGGCCTGGGCGCGAAAACATTGCTGGTCCATTGTCGCGCCTACTTCACAAGAGGGTTGAACCTGACAACCACCAGCAGTATACTGAAGAATACGTTAGGTTTGTTGCTGTAAGTGCAACACCAATAGCACTCACAACCCGTGAAATAGAAGAGGCCTCTGCTGATGATGAAGAGCTGAAAGAAGTGAGGAAAGCTATTGCAACAGGGCGGTTTGAAAAGTGTAGACAATATATGGCAGTGGCGGGGGAGTTGTGTCATCGGTCAGCTCGTGCTCAGAGGTACACGCATTGTTATTCCTAGGAAGCTACAGCCAAGGACCTTAGCACGTGCTCACGAGGGCCACTTGGGTGTGTTTGGCACCAAAAAGAACCTCAGAACCAAGGTGTGGTGGCCAGGGATGGACAAAGCGGCTGAGAGACATTGTCGAGCATGTCATGGGTGCCAGTTGGTGGCACGGCCAGATCCGCCAGAACCTATTCGATCCCAATCATTACCTGATGGACCTTGGCAAGACTTAGCAGTAGATTTAATGGGACCACTTCCATCCGGACATTCACTATTAGTTATTGTTGATTACTACAGCCGATTCTACGAAGTCGAGGTTATGCAGTCCACTACCACTGAAAAGATTATAGACCATCTGGCTGATACCTTCTGCAGACATGGACTACCAAATACCATAAAGTCAGACAATGGACCACAATTTAAGTCGAACGAATTTAGAGAATATTGTGAACTGCATGGTATTATACACCAGAAAGTTACTGCCAAGTTGGCCCAAGCCAACCGAGAAGTCGAGAGACAGAATCGGTCACTATTGAAACGACTACAAATCGCTCAGGCAGAGAACAAACCATGGAGAGCAGAATTAAGGAAGTATCTCATTGCCTACAGAAGCATACCCCATAATGCGACTGGAAGGAGTCTTGCTGAGCTACTGTTTAACCGAAAAGTCAAGGGGAAGATCCCTGATTTGAGCACCGACCATGCCTATGATCATGAAGTACATGATCGTGATGCTGAACAGAAAGCTAGGAGTAAAGCTTATGCAGACATACACCGCAGAGCCAGTCCCTCCAACATTGAACTGGGTGATGAAGTTCTTGTCCAACAAGCCAAGACTAATAAACTCAGCACAGCATTTAACCCAAATCCCTGCAAGGTTGTTAGCAAGACAGGAAACAGCCTCGCAGTAGAAATTCCAGCAGGGAACCAGCACTCCTGAAACACAAGTCACGTGAAGCAATACACAAGAAAGGAAGATTCCCCACCCCAACCAGGGCCAGACTCTGTGTCAACACACCCCACACTGAGATAGAATAAATATATGAAAATCATATATTTTGAACTGCGGTATTTGATACGTATGAGGCACGATCCTCGCAGTAGATAGCACTATTTAAGCAATAGCGAAAATCAGACCTGAAAAAAATCAGGCCTGTACGGGACTCGAACCACTGACCTCTGCGATACTAGTGCAGCGCTCTACCAATTGAGCTAACAAGCCAACTGAGAGCAGGCCGTAAAGTTGATTCGTAATGAACCCGTGAAAGTGATAAATTTTCATATATTTATTCTATCTCATTTATCACTTTCATGGGTTCATTACGAATCAACTTAACGGCCTGCTCTCAGTTGGTTTGTTAGCTCAATTGGTAGAGCGCTGCACTAGTATCGCAGAGGTCAGTGGTTCGAGTCCCGTACAGGCCTGATTTTTTTCAGGTCTGATCTTCGCTATTGCTTAAATAGCGCTATCTACTGCGAGGATCGTGCCTCATACGTATCAAATACCGCAGTTCAAAATATATGATTTTCATATATTTATTCTATCTCATTTATCACTTTCACGGGTTCATTACGAATCAACTTAACGGCCTGCTCTCAGTTGGCTTGTTAGCTCAATTAGTAGAGCGCTGCACTAGTATCGCAGAGGTCAGTGGTTCGAGTCCCGTACAGGCCTGATTTTTTTCAGGTCTGATTTTCGCTATTTCTTAAATAGCGCTATCTACTGCGAGGATCGTGCCTCATACACACCCCACACTCCGGCAAGAATTCGACCCTATTCCATCACCTTATCAACCAACCATACCAGAATCGACTGCCGGGCTGTTGGATAAGGGGGAATGCTCTGATCCGCAGGACAATGTTGAAACGACCCCAGAGGACAAGAAGATTGCCAGAGAGATTAAGAGACTATGTTGTTAATTTTCTCTGGGGAATATGAACACTGATTCTCTCTTTGGAACTACGTACAGATTGAACATTTAAGTTTCTGTTTGCGTACTTTAGAAGAAGAGACTTTGTCGTTAGTATAGTTGAATTTATTATTAGTGGAGATTTCTATATCTTTCACATAAAGGAGCATTCTTCTGAGGAAGGCACAGGAGGCCCAAGCTCTCTTTGAGAACCACACAGGGAACACAGCTTGCATATTAATTTCTACTAGTAGAAAACCAGGATTAATAAAAACCGCTTAAATCAAGTGAAATCGGTAAAATAACGACACCAGGAGCAAGCAACACACGTATGGAATAAGGTAAGCCATTTTTACTTAATATTTTCTCTTTTAACTATCTCTATGGCTATCTTGTAGAAAATCCCCTACAAATCCTTATAAATCGATATGCAAATTGTGTTCCCTGTGTGGTTCTCAAAGAGAGCTTGGGCCGCCTGTGGGGTAGCCAATCTGAACTCACGAGACGCAGCAAACTGATTAAGATGAAAGAGTATATATAACCTGATCATTATGATCATGCATTGAATTCTCAAAACTGATTTTCTTAGAAATGTATCACCTCTAGAGGGAAGAATTACCAATCAGAACTTAGGAAAAGCAGTTCAAAACTTAAATTCTCCTGAATGGTCCAGACATTTAGGGTAAACTTAAGAAGTCCATCTAAGACTTCATTATACAATAGCAAGAAATGTGATCAGATGAAAAATCTTGAGGTAAACCACTTTGTGAATACCAATAAACACATATAATCTTCACAGCTGTATATTACTCTTTTCTCAACTTTTCAATAACTTTAATTTGAAATAAGCCTCAGATCTAAGCAAAATACATGAAGGTCACATCATCTGACAATATCATCCAAGAAAAGGGGTATTTGCATTCCAGTCAGAATAGTAATGGATTCTAAATGGATCATCTGTCCATGCACAGTTTACTACCTTCTGATGGAAATTGTGTATTGTTAACAGACAACTGCAGGCCAACTAAGCAAAAAAGCATGAATGAGGATAGCCTGCATGTGGCCATACCCTCCTCACCTGTGGAGAAACAATAGGAGGGAACTCTTTCTCCCTTCTGTTTCTCCTCAGAGAGGGGAGGGGAAGGAACAGCTACAAGTTGGTTAGTAGGCTAGACTGGGAACAAAAGTTAAAAGAAAGCAAATGCTTTCTGCTTCACCTGCTCCAGCTCTTGTTCAACTACCCACACAATCCTTTTAAGCTTTCAAACCTTTAAACCCCAAGAGTGGCCAGCATGTTAACGCAGCTGAATCATTCTTTAAGATCACGAGAACCTAAGAAGCTTTGATCATTAGACAAATTCTCCTTGTCAGCACTGAAAGAGGCATATGGAGAAGATTAAGGAGAATATGGATACTGATGTCAGGGAGCAAAAGGGTTAAAGAAGTCTAGAAAAAAAAATTACCTAGGCAAAGTCTAAGCAGTATACAAGGTTTTCAAATTTAGCCAGCGCCCAGTGCATGTCATTGGCCACTTCGAGCATTTACGACAGGTGCTTTCTGTATTCCAACACCCCACCCCACCCCACCCCACCCCACAAGGTTGCTGTTATTGGAAAGAGATAGTGCTGCGGCTACTTTACAATTTCCTCCTGCTACTTTTTCCAATTTGAAAACCCTGAGTATAGGATACCATGTATTTAAGACTATCAAGAACCATGTGCTCTCTAGGCTTTACACTGTGTTGTCTCTTCAACTGTTTACACTTCCTGGATGACTGAACCTACTGAACATTTTATGAGGTCAGTTATATTATACACAGTTTACATTGGTCAGGTTTGGATTTACATTAGTAATCACAGTGTGTCTGCCGTGAAGTGAGTCTGTAAATATTAAAGAGGCTTCCTCCAGCAGTCTTGAATGCCAATGCTCCCATAATTACCATGGTGATGTATGCACACACAAGTGACACAACATAATGGGGTTGAGGTTGAGCATTCAGAAGTGTCTGTCAAGAAAAACAAAACTAACAGTAAGTCAACAACTGTGACAGACCTAGCAGCAAAAATGGGCAGACTTCCAAAGAGAAATTTCTGAAAATAACTCAACTATAGTTGTGATAACAGTTGCAGAGTTGCTGGCATTGATTTTTTTTTTTAAAAAATTCAAAAGAGAGAGAGTATGTTAAAAATAATTTCAACATGATTTAACAAGGGATTCAAGATTATCAAACTTCTTCATGTGTTCAAAAAATAATCAACATTTTTTACCATAAAATAAATTAGAAATAAAGCAATCAACTGCCCTACAGAAAAGATTTGTAAAAGTTTATCAAGCTAAAAAACACAACAACAACAACAGAAGACATCAAATTCCTCAAACATAGCCAAGAGATTTTTTCTATGATTGAAACAGACTTTCTACTCCCGACTGATATAACAAAGAACACCTTATGATGACACTATTAGTTTCAAGAAAAGTGGTTGACAACTTGCCAAACTATTAACTAAAGACAAAATAAATTTGATAGGGAAAAAGATCTTACAAACATTTCCACACCCTTTCAACAATTGGCTCTGTGACTCACTTAGTAATATTAAGCACAATAAATGGAAGGGTAAGGTTCAAGCCTTGCCAAAATCTGGTTTAGGTTATTTGAAGGGCAGACAATACTATCCACTGGATAAAAATCTCTCTGGTGGATGGGGCAGTATATTTTGCATCCCTTAATTGCCTTGATAGCATTTTTCCTGTTGGATAATGTTATCTGCCCTTTAAAAAAACTGGGCCCTGATCAATTGCAGCCTTCAATTTTTTTTGATTGATCAGTAATTGTGATTAAGCTACAAGGATATATAAATTCATCTGTTTTTCGACCGTGATTCAATTGAGATCATTGAATTATTGCTATTGTTATTGTCATTACAATATAGAGCCAAATCACGTACAATAAGTGATACAAAAAGGTGACTAGCCACGACAAGGACAATATTGATCCACTTCTTGTGGTCCCAGGCATTGAACCATATCACTCCCCAAAATGTATTCAGCAAAACAAAACAGGATGTCAAGAAAGCTGCAAAAAAAGAGAAAAGTTTGTAATTTGTTTTTATTATTTTAACAAGTCTATTTAAGATGTTAAAATTGATATTAAAAACTGGATCATTGGAAAACACAATTCACAAGTTTCACTGGCTAAGCCATCATGAGTTTTGAGCCATTGTACCATGCCCATGCATGAAGATCATTTAAGCCAAAAGTGTTTTTTGTTCATTGTACCATTCTGTTTATTCTTACAAAATAAAAGCGGGAAAATTTACTTATTATTTTGGGCATTTTTAGTAAAACAATTATTCCACTTGCGTTTGTTGGGTATGAGATGATTATAGCCAACTCTACCTTTGGGGGCCTTATAATTTGAATATATCAACAAAGTTGAAATGGTAAATTGGCCACCGTTACGATTATAAAAGCTGACATTTCAAGTTTTAGCCCTTCATCGGAGAGTATGAATTTAGGGGCCTCGTTGGCTATCTATCATCTCATCTCCAAAGCATGCCTGTGGAATAACTGTTTAAGTAGAAAGTCATGTTCAGTGCTATAATAATGTTACAATTACCAATGATGTTCTCATCAAAAACAACAGCAGGGTTTTTAGCAATTTAAAATTATTTATGGCATGTATTTTTTCCCTTTCAGCTGTGGGTTTATACCTATTTTTAGGCTTAAAATGATCTGGCCAGGTCAAGAATAAAGAGGAAACCACCTGTTTTGATACAACATCCTGAAAATACCATTACGTTATTGAAACAATCTACAGTGTACGTAGAAAACTGGGCCCCCATTACAGGATATGTCCTAAACTAAACATGAGCAAAATGTACTTAACATGCCTCTTCTTAAGGCAATCTTCTAGTTTAACAGATTATTTTCAAACCACATCATATAAAGTTTGTACATGTCTGAAATGCAGTCATAACCTCTGACTAATTTTTCTATTTCATTTGCTTTATTTTTCAAGCATCAATATAACCGAATGAAACAGTACTGAGACCAGCAATTTAATTCAACTTGGCAAAGGATGATATTTTGCTACTAGTTGACAATTCAAACCTAACAAGAAATTTCAAGAATTTCCAAATTTCTAGACTGAAGGTCACACTCAGAATTTATGCCTATCTTTCTGAAAACTTCTAACAGTACTGTTCCCAAAACACTCTATTTAAGACCAGGAACTGTGAAACTTTTACCTGAATGAAAAAGACACACTTCTTACTGGATTTAATTTCCGTCCATGAGGCAATTAAAAGACAGTGAACTTTTTGGCTGTGTCTTTTGTTAACTAATAGACATTCAATGTTATATGCATGCCACAAACATCGCTATCGAGTGCAACTTACCTGACACAATAAGGAAGTTTTGAGGATCACCATTTAATCCTAAGGACCCTGGGCCAGTTATGTCTGCTAATACATTCACCATGGCAAAGAGTCCACTTATAATACCATAGCCTAGACCAGAAACTGCAAAAGTAGAAAAAAAAGCCTTTTTTTTTTCCTCTCTATTATCATTCAAAGAATGTGACATAATAAAAATGTGCTGCATTTTCTGAGACAAAATCTATAAGTTACACTCAGGCTAAAAATTATATTATATTTCTCTAACTTAATGATTTTCTTCTTGAGAGACTTCTTATTAAACCTGTTGATCTTAGGAGAGACTAGCACCTTTCATCACCCCTGAATCATACATTGAAATCAAGAGAGTAATGAAATGATCATCAACTTAACAAGCGTCAGATTTTTTAACAAATTCTCCTTCTAAGCACCTTAGAAAATGTATAAAGAACATTATGGAGAATATGTAAACTGATGCTGAAGTTGGTGTCGAGGGTTAACATTGCTATCAAAATAAAGAATCTAACCATATGCTATCCTGTGTTTCCTTAGTGGTGTCTGGTTGTTGATCATTGAAAGGAGACCTTCATCTGCTTTCCTTAATAATAGAGAAAGTCATATATTGGTCATTTCATGTTAAAACCCAATTTAGCAACATTACACAGATACTATTATGAGTATAAGAAAATACAAGTCTACATGCTTCAATTTTAAGAGTTTTTTTGGGTACTTTTACACAGCATGTGATCCACAAGATGACATGACAATACATTGCACAGGACAACCAACTTATCAGATACAATTGGTATTTCAGTGAATGGGGTCTGAAATCATACTTGTGATCTCAAATTGAACTAGCCCTGTGCACTTGTTTGAATTTGAAAGTATGCTTACTATTTCAGATCAAATTCTACCCTACTAAGTTCAATTATGGGCACCATTACAAATAATCAATTTTTACCACAAATGACAGTAATGTCACTTAAAATAAGACTTCAGACAACACTACTTGCATCACTCTGTCATGCAATGTCTCTATCACTGATAGAATCATTTATTTGATGAGGATGTTGTGTTATGGCTGTGCCTCATGAGTCAAAGCCTCGTGTTGTTGATGAGCGTACAGACCAAGCTAAACCGCTCTTGATTTATTAAAGTAACTAACTCTGCACTGATAAATATATAGAAATATTTATAACAAAATCAAAGGAGAATTACCGAACAGAGCTTGAAGATTTTTTGGGTTTGCATATTTATGGTTTAATCATGATACACTGTAGTTTAACCATGTCCAAAATAGCATTAAAAAAAGGTTAACCTCTAGCTGCCAAGATTCCACTTATTTCTCCAATTTTGAGAATATTACCTCATCAGTTTGTAGAAAGCCAGTCTAAAGAGTTCTTGAAAGATGACTGAAAATGCAATTCCAAATGCTAGGTGCTTTTTCAAAGGTGACACAACAGTCCACCAGATTGATGACAATAGTAGCGACAGCAACCAGAAGAAAGCACTGAAAAAAACAAGATTTATTTACCAAATAAATTGTACTTTTATTCACTAAGGTACCTGTTATAGATGATACAGTTAAAACCCGCAGATAAGCTGCACCTCTTTTCCAAAACTTGTCAGTAGAAATTGGGGGTGTGGCTTATCTGCAGGAACATTTGAAAAAGGTGTCATGAATGTCAATAACAATTTTAATTTTCATGTCTGATCTGATGCCTGTTTAGTAAGCCTCGAATCTTCTGCTCACATTCTTGTTGTAATGCTAAAATCTATGGAAAAACTGTGTTGAATGAAGAAATTCCCGTCATCAAATACCAGAAAAAATTCTTGAAACCATATGTCAAAGTTGGTAGAAATGATTCATTATATTTACTGGTAAGTGCTAATATTGTGGGTAAGACTTTGAAGTATTTTCTGTCCCAATGTGAATAGTGAGTTTATGTTTGATGAACAGTGAATGAAGAAGGCATATCAAGACTCGACTTTGGATTTCTTTTGATTTCTTTCAAAAAAACTTTTTTTTCCAAAATTGGAGCTGTTAAATTCAGTGTGTGGCTTATCTACAGGTGCACCTTATCCACAGGTTTTTTACAGTATATAGTTTTAACCCTTAGCATGCAGTCCCTAACATCAGCGTGCATATTCTCCACACATTTTTTAGGGTACTGACAAGGAGAAGCTGTTTGCCAATCAAGACCTTTTTCTGGTTTGTGATCATTTCCTTTATTCTCATGACCTTAATGTTTGATTCAGGGGTGATATTGTAAGGAGAAATCAGATGCTGGTCACTCTTAAGGGTTAAAGCATTAAGTGAGACAGTGGGAAACTTTGAGAAACAAATAACTTTTTTTCATTTTTCCAGCCCACAAAACAAAAACAAAAAACAACTGTGATGAAGCATCAATGAGGGGCATTTACCCTGCACATCAGAATTTTTAATATACTTTGGAGCAGGTATCTGCTTACACTAAAGTAGGGGAGGAGGATGGGGAACAAAGCTGCAATTTCTTACAACAAGCAACACAAACTAAGCATGGAAACTCTTGGACAGTTTTTTCCAAGAATTTCATGATCTTGATTTGGGAAGAAAAAATAGAATTAGGAAAGATTTCCGTATAACCCCATACCAATCAAAAACAAAGCCGTAATCCCAAACAAAGTCTGTTCTTTTGCCTCTGCTTTCCTCTATCCAAGAACTGAATGCACAATGAAGTAGTATGGGGTTATACGGAAATCTTGCCAGGCAATTGTTCAAATTTAAATGAAATCTGCAGGATTTTTTCAAGTCTCCAGATTTCCTTGATCAAGAATTGACAGGTCTGTCTAGTACAACATGGTTTAAACCTAACCAATGATCAAACAACTCGTGAAGAATGACAGAGAATGCAATTGAACATGTTGTGCACAAAGAAGTACATTTCCACAGTTGCTCAGAACTTGGAAGCATAAGACTCCACACCGTCATTGAAAAGAGGAATCATACTATTTTAGACTTTCTTAAATCTACTTTTTCAGAAGCATAATTTCTTATCATTTGATTTTCAATATTTGTCATCAATATTTTTAGCTAAAGTTTTACATGTCTGTCCATTTCGTTTTTGCAAAGTGATTCAAACTTTAGGAAATCTTTTTTACTATTGATTCCAGATATATCCGTGGTCAAAAATGAAGAAGAGTGAAGTGGTGAAATATTACCTTTCACAATCTGAATGATGACTCAAATTTAAGGAAGTCACGATCATAACCTAAGTGGCTTACCTTGCAATCAACACAATCACTTGCTGAGCATCTTTGGCTACAGTAAGGGAAAACAGAGCTAATGCTGGTCCAAATGCTATAAAAGCGCATCCGAAAAAAACCATGAGAGTCATGTCGACGAGAAAAAGGTGAACTAAAACGAAGATAGATTAAATTTTCCTCTGGAATAATTCTGAAAAATAAGTTAATTGGCTTTTTCCGCCATAATGGCCAGTGACATCAGATGACGTCACGATCGATACTTTCTCGTACTTGTCGGAGGTAGCCGAAGATATTCGGAATAAACCGTGTCGCAGGAAACAGCGGCGATCCTCCAGAATGTAAATAAATATTCACTGAGGAAAGGACAAAAGATCACCACCGCCGGTACGTGAAAGTCTCTGTTGCATTTCCTTGAAGTTTCACCGGTAGATAATGGATTTTAAAAGCCATGAACATTGCGACAATTGTGTAAAGCTCTATTGCAACTCTCCAAATGGCTGCAAGATGTTATTTTGTGAGTTCGGATGTGGAGCGCAATTTCACAGCTGTAAAATGAAAGACCACCAGAATGTGTGCCAGAAATGTCGAATTCCATGTATAAATTCAGAATATGGATGCCCGGTTGTGTTGACAAGAGATAACCTAAGAAATCACTTACAGCGGTGCCCGGCGAGTGTAATTTTTTGTACAATGGAATGGAATAGATATCCAGTGTATTCCAAATCTCGGTTAAGTTGGGTGCCTTTCTTTCAACCGAACCCGATTTTAGTAAAAGGGCATCTAGACGTGGAGCTGGCCTTCAGGGATCAAAGAATACTTCGGGAAGTGTTTCGAAGGCGTTGTAGAAAAGGAAAAGCAAAAGTGGACATGTTAAGATCGTCCTTACAGAAAGACACGCCGAAACAGCATGGCAACGGGACCCAACCACCGACTGTAAAATCGGATTCTGTAAAAATGGCGATGGCTTTAGCAATGTCTTCGTTAGAAAATAAGTTTCGTAAACAACGAGGTGAAGGGGAGAATTCTGGCAGAGATCTCGAAAATGAAAACTTACTCAACAGCGAAACTCATCGCGAAGACAGAAATATTCTTTGCAATTTGTTTTCTGGAAGTGAAAAACAGGAGAATGTCAATTCTAATGTTAATCCAGTTGAAATAGAGCTACATCCGTTGGAAGTAGAAGAAGATGAAAGTATTAAACATGACGAGGCCTCTGTTAGTTTCCTCAACAACAGCGTACCACCTCCCCCTGCCCATCTGCCCATCTACCTTGACCAGCCCCTGGGTTTGAATGTTGTGGTTGAAACCCTCCCCAAGTTCCAGAAACAGTTTCCAATGTATTCCATACCTTGCAACCAGGTGTTCCGCCGTGATGAGTACAGTGGCCATTTCAAAAATGTTCACAGTGATATTCAAGGTGGGCTGAATGGTTGGTTAGAGCATCGCTGTCCGCTTTCACAATATGGCTGTACCTTTGTTCGCTACAGGCTTCTTCCACACAGCCAAGATGGAGCTGTAACCTTCAACCAAGAGCTTGGAAGCTTTGGCATCAGACCATATGAGCAATCACCTCCTGTAGACACCTCTTGCTGTGCGGCAGAATCTTCCCAAAGTCAGATAGGAGACACCAATGGTTCCACAGGGGAAATTGCTCAAAATCAAATTCAGATGCATGCAAAATCTAGTTTGGATCTGCTGACATCTTTGCCCTTAGAGATCCTGGAAAAAGTAGCTGGCCAACTGGATGGCTTCAGTCTGTGTAACTTCTCTCGCACTTGTAAGTTGTTGAGGGAGGTTTGCAGGAATGTTTTGGAAACAAAAGGCATGGTGCTGTTTGAGTGGGAAAAAAGAATCTACGATGATGGGAGCTGGTCTTGGAAGATAAGACAGAAGGTTGGTGTTGAGTATTGCATGTACCTCATTAATGTATCATGAGTTTCATTCAGTTATTTAGTTTGTACAAGAGTCAACTGGTTACTCTGGCAACATGTTTTTTTAAAGGGGAACTGAAGCTTAAAATTGGTAATATTTTTTTGCATTAATTTTTAGTGAGCTTTAGAAAAGTAAGATTAAGTCTTGGTGATTAAATTTGGTCACTTCTTGTTTTTCATGAGAAAATTCAGTTTGAATTCACCTTTTTCTCACTCTTGCAGCTGTTAGACTTCATGCTAAAAAAATGGTTAGAAGCAGTTGAATATGAAGTCTGTGGTGGGAAACTAACTTGAGGTCTCATATCATAATTCATTTTCGAATTTGATTCCATTACAAGTCACGTAACTTCGATAACTCCATAGCCATACCGAAGTTCTGAGGGAATAGTACAGGAGTGTTATTTTTCTTCCCCACCAGTGACATTATGGTGAGCCAAAATAACAGCTGACCTTGCTTTCTGAGCGGCCAATACTATGAAGTCAAAATATGACTTAAACTATTTTTTTGAGGCAAAGTTGGACCCAAAGACTGAAAAAAAATGTTCAAACATTGATATTTGAACTATAAGCTTCAATTTAAAAATGACTCAATTTTAGGCTTCAGCTCCCCTTTAAGTTAGTGGTAAAATTTCATGTGTGTTTCATGATGTAAACATCAAATGTGCAAGCCATAGCAAAGTGTTAATTCAATTTATTTTATCTCCCACTTAGTATGAGTGCCATGATTTGTCAGTCTTGCAGTCTATATTTAAACTTATCATATGGCTGTGTCTCACAAGGGCTGGGAACTACCAAATTCACGAATTTGATTGGCTGAAATCAATATTGAAAGCGGTCTAGATTTTCCCATCTAGACCGGCATCTAGACCAGTCTAGAAGACAAAGGTACAAAGAATATAAAAAATTGGCATATAAGACACAACCATAAAATAACCATCTTATTAACCGAGCTAGGTTGGTCTGTATGGGAGAATCTTGACCTCGGTTGCTAGTACAGACCTCACTGCGTTCGGTCTGTACTGGCGATTTGGTCAAAATTCTCCCATACAGACCTTCTGCTCGGTTAATAAGAACAAAATAAGGCCTGTTGAATTCAAAAGTTTTTTAGAGGTGAAATCTCCCTTCCCCCTCCCCCACTCAGTTGAACCCAGAGATATGTAATCAATATATAACTTGTTCTTTGTGTATAATGTAAGTTCAGAAACTTCATATTAAGAGTTTTAGGAACTATTTTTAATAACCAGTCCACTTTCTATTTCAGCGATGGTACTTTTCTACGTCATTTTCACCAGTCGAAAAGTGGGTGCACTCTAACTCACCATTCATGGCAGCACATTTAGAGAAGTGCCAATACTTTGACCACAGAATACCATCAAGTCAGTTTAGTTACTGTTTTATTGTTAAACCTGAACATTCAGGTAATGGTAACAATGAAAACCATAAAGAGAAAAGTGAGATAGGCCTTGAATACCACCCTGACCACCAGGATAGTGGTGTTGATCAGATAGTCCTTGAATGCAAGATTAGTGATGAGAATGAAACAGACACAGAGACAGAAACTGATACGGAAATATCATCATCATCATCAGACTCAGAGGTACTTGATGCAAAGAATTGAACTGAAATTCTGCGTAAACTTAGGTTTTAATCACAGAAATCTTATCAGTTATTAGTGAAATTTTTATTAAAAAGTATATTTATAAATATTGGGTTGTGTACGACCCTATGTATACTAAAATTCCAAAAAAAAAAAACATCTGTACTACATTGAATGCAAATGACAATGTTATTGATGTCAGTGTTGAAATTTTAATTATTTTGGTGGAACAGGAAGAGCCACATTTTTACAGTTTTATATTAGAGGCTATGAAATGACTTGAAATTTTAGTATGGTGAAATTTTTAGCAGTATTGATTTAACTGCCATGCTTGAAGTTACAATACTATAATACTTAGTACATGTATGTTGGATAATATTAATTTTTTTGAGTGGACTGTTTGGGTAATATGGTCACGGAGTTGACTAGAGGTGATGGTTTTTATCTGAACTGCATCCTGGTTGTGGGAAGTAGTGGCGATAATCTTTGTTGTCAACAAAAGTATGCTGTTCCAAAGTGTACTTTTCTGTCTTCCGTGACCTGCTACGTGAAGAGAGTAACAAAATGGTTTGAACCCGAGTTGAAGTCATCACCAGAGGTCAAGTTGATCTTAGTGGTGGTTTAGCCTTTTCACTCCCAGGAGTGACTAAGATAGAATTTCTCCTTACAATATCATAACAATATCAAGCAGACAAGTGATGAGAATAAAGAAAAATGTCAATTAGGGAATTATTTATTGATCTTAAACCAAATTCTCCAAAGTAACATCATAGTAATTGTATGGTAGACAGGGAGGAGTGAAAAGGTGAACCTTTTGGTGGACATTCTATTGGTGACTAAATTTCAGATTCTCAAAATATCAGTTCTTCATCCAGCAAACAGTTCATGAGGATAGATTAGAAGAAGTTTTATTGTATTTTAAACACCAAATTTTTCCACCTCAGTTCAAGGTGGCTGATCGTAGCAAGAAGGGAGAATCACTGACTGAATCTTAAGATGTGATGGGTCAGGGTAGTGTAAGATAAATTGATAGTAATCTATATTCTGCCATCATTTTTTTAATAGGGAATCATTTAATAGAAATATACTATTTCAAAGTAAATTATTTTTACCATTCTAAGATATGTTTGATATTTAAGACACTTCACAAAGAGAAATTAAGATATACATGTTTGTATTTTTATTTCAAAGAATGTTTTGTACATTCAAAGGTTTGGGGGTACAACATGTAATATGCAAACAATGAATTATGAGTGGAAAGAAACTGTTAGAAAACCTGAGATCCTTTGAGATACTTAAACAGAAATATATGGGCCAATGTTTTCAAATTTGCTGGTTACATGTATATACAGAGATGACAAAAAAGAAAAAAACAAGGCAGAAAAGATATAATGGCCAGTTTTCTTAATTTGGCATCTGGCTGTTATGCCCCCAAACCCTCAGATAAAGTATTATTTATTTTAATCTGGTGTTAATATATGGCTGTGTCTCACAAGGACTGGGAACTACCGAATTCATGAATTTGGTTGGCTGAAATCGATATTGAAAGCAGTCTAGGTTTTCTTATCTAGACTGGTCTAGACATAAAAGGTACAAAGAATATAAAATATTGGGATACAATACACAGCCATATAATAAACATCTAATTAACCAAGCTAGGTTGGTCTGTATGGGAGAATCTTGACCTCGGTCGCTGGTACAGACCTCACTGCGTTCGGTCTGTACTGGCAACCTCGGTTAAGATTCTCCCATACAGACCTCCTGCTCGGTTAATAAGAACTAAATATGGAGAAGAAAGCAGTTGAAGGAAAGGTACTTGTTTTGAGTCTCTTGTTTACAGCTCCTCTAAAACCTGAGTGGTTGGATTTTTCTCCAGCGACTCAGGGAAACAAGAGGTAACTGAAATAGAAAACTTCTGGTGCTGTGGACAAGGTTGAACTCTCTGATCACATTTCTGTTTAAGTTACATGTCACAGATGCAAAATGTAGAAAACAAGTTAGAGTGTTGAATTAGAAATCTTCTACACAGAATGCACATGTATTTGACAGAAGTTGTGTTCTGTCATCATCCATAAGTCCTTAATTTGGGTCACATTCCCAGGTTTGGGTATGTATCACTATGTTGCTTATTTTTCCTAGGGGTACTCCCCTTGTTACCTTTTGTCGAACATTTACATTTAAAAAAAAAAGGGAATTTCTTTTAGTGTTGGGAGTCCTGTGCCTCCCACAAGGCATAGCGGGATAAAAGAAAACACGTGGAACGTTTTGAGTCGGACATGTTTGTTGTTGTAGTTTTTCATTTAGCCTTACTGCGGGTTCCTAAAGCTCGTACATATTCGAATCATAAAACTGATATCGATTGTGAGCTTAGAAATAGTGTGGAATTAGTGATTACAACTCCCTCAGAAAATGACAATGCATTTACCAGCCCGCGTGTAGAGCACAATTTGTTGAAATGAGTTTATCAGAAATCAGTTGGTGAAAAAGGGCACACCCACAGAACCATGTTCTGGTAAACAGAAACTATAGATAGTAAATTTGGAGCAGCAGTTCTTATAATATTTTGAAACACCTTTTCCACAGGCATCAGGTATGTTAGGCATGAGATACTAACAGTACCATAAATGTTAAAAGAAATAAAGACCTTTATTTGGTAAGAGATCGCAGAGATAAAGTTTAAACTCAATAAATACACGACGCATCAAAATAATTATCTCCACGACACAAATAACACGCTATTTTAAATATAACATATCATTCACAAGACCTATACTGTATCAAAACACAGTTAAGGCGGCAATTTGGAAGTTCGAGTTTTAATAAGAAAACTAGAAAATCATGTTATTCATGTAATACTTAGAGAACCTCAAGAGATCACTTGAACCACTCTAAGGTAGAACATTCAGAGGTTCTGAAACAATGTTTTCATCAATCATTTCGCGAATGCCTCCAGAACGCATTTTCAGGAGTCTAATTAATTTCTCGAACGCCTCTATCAGGCCCTTATTGAACCCATATTCTTAGTATCGATTATTGCATGCTTACTTTATTTGTTTAAGTTATGGGCAATCCTTTCGGCTAAACAATGAATTCAATAAGTGACAATCTAGATGCTGGCAATTCACCAATCACATTTCTCGTAAATGACCTTTGAACTCTCCTAAATTTCTCGCATCTTCCTAAAACTAAAATAGATTTTGCCTGCTTCGTTGAACCCTTCATCATTCACCTGGTCTCTACCCTTGAAGCAGACCCTTATACCCTATCATTAACTCTGTGGCTTTTTTTTTTCGCTCGCGGCAAGATTTGAGTCGGGGAGTGGTTTATTAGGAGTGGAGCCTCCTTACAGACTTCTCGCTGGTTTGCGTAGCTCATGGTCTCATGATTTCCCGCGGACGAAGAAACGCTCAAACCGAGGCACGTTCAGCCTCGATTTGGTGCTTCACGCAATTCAAGATGGCGCTACGTGATAAAGGTGTATAGTAAAGGCGGTCGCTCGCAAGCTACCTGTTTTCGAAAAGCGAAATTAGGAACAGACAAATGATAGTTGAGCGGGAGGAGGGGAGAACAAGTTTTAAGCCGCATTATTTTGATCGTCCTAATTTTTCACGTATGATTTTTGTCCTCAGGGAGTCGTTCTCTTTCTTCGGAAATTATCTGAAAGAAGACTACCAAACGTTTTACAAGAGTACCTCGCTGTGCCATTTTTTTCCCTTAAGTTTCCTTTGCATGAACTTATTTCATATTGCATTTTTTTAGCCCTCTTTTACAACCTATTTTACAGTGACGTAGGACAAGAAAGAAGTACAGTTTGCCTTACACAAAGGAACACAAACATTGTCATCGAACAATAACCTCAGCATCTTCGAGACATAATGTTTGCGTCGAGTGACAGGGGAATACGCCATTCCTCCTTGTGCTGTGCACATCTTGCGAATTCCAAAAGCAGCACATTAAATATCAAGATGTCATAGACGTTCACGTCCATCTCACGTTATTGATGGACACTGAACAATCCGGGTGACTTGTTCGGTGAAATCCGCCCTATAGACAATGCCCCAGAGGCGTGAGAACTATCGTCGGAGAGATAAGTGCGAGCGGAAGTTCTGGTGTGCCGGTATGTTGTTGATACTTCTCGGCGTGTTTCATCGTGCTCCTCTGGAAAGGACCGAAGAGATGTGTCGTTTGCGCCGCCATTAGATCCATACACCCCAACCCCTGGTGAAAATGCGCCCGTGGTTGAGCCCAAATTAGTGGACCTTCCCCCAGAATATGTAGCTGTAGATGGACCCGGATATGGACCTTGTGGATAAGGGCTCCCATGCTGATGGGTCCCTCCGAGAGGGCTGGGAGAGGCCGCTACACTACTGGCACCCCTGCCACGTGGACTGCAGCATAAGATTAGTACAAGAATAATAAACCCAACAAATAATGAAAGACCGATTATCCAAGCACTTGTCTCTCCAAGTAAAGCGAAGAGAAATCCTTGGAAGCTTCTCTCTGTTTTGCCAGCTGCGACTGTTGGACACTGCTCACTGCTTGGAATTGCTCCTGGTAACACCACGGGAACTGCACCACCAGATGGTGCTGTGTAAGAAACGTACACTAAACCTTTCTGGCCGGTAAGCAAGCTTTTGAACTCCACCCAGACTTTCTTGAACGACCTGGGATTTTTCCCTACCACTTCTATCTCGTATTCGGCCTGCTTATCATCTGAACTTAACAACGCCGTAAAATCGACCAAGGACGAATCTTGAGATCTTACCTTAGAGAAAAATGTGAAAATTTGTCGCGTTTGTGCGTATGCGTACATAAACTACTAAAACCTACGGGAATGGTGCATCAAACATTTTAAAGACCTACAGTCGAACCTTAATTTAAAATTGGCCCCCTTAACTCCATTAGGCGGCCGATGACGGGACTTAACTGTAGTCTACCCATAAATTCTACATATTGGGACACAGAAAGAAAGGCATTCAACCCCAATATTATCTACCCCAACCTTGAAATTACATGCCTCTATAAGCTGTTTGCATATGATCTCTCAAATTGCGAAACTTCTTGTCAATTATTTTCACGACCAACATTTTAGTATCAGGTCTCCTTCCTGTTTGTCCCACAATCCATTCCGAGCTTAGCCTGAGATTTTGTGTTAAACTCAAACGATATCTCCTGATTGATAAATACCGTATTCTACGATTAAGCGCTGAATTCTTATAAGCGCCCACCCTGTCGGTAGGAAAAGGTGGTGAAAAATTAATCAGCGCCCAGCCTCGAATAAGAAATTCAATCAGCACCCAGAGCGCTTAATCAAATACATACGGCATGTCGTTACCTTTAGAAACGTTTTACTTGAAAACAGGTAAAATGAAATCACGTATTGGTTACTCCTGCGTGAAGTGATTTACATCAGACGGAGCAAAAAGATACATGAAAATAGTCAGCAAACAAATTTAAAAAAAATAAATGAATAAGTTTACCTCAAGGTTGTCCAGTTGTTCAACACTAGCCATGATAAAAACTTGCGCTCTCCGTTTGTCGGCAGAAAGTTGCAGTTCTTTTTCACTCAACACAAATGCTGGAACAAAGTGCAGGTTTACTGACTCCGAGGATACGCTGCGACCTTGAATCTCATCAAAAACTCTGACAATAAGACTCAGCTGAGCAGCAATAGAACTTGTAGACTGGATAACATCGTCGTTAGTACTCTTTGGCACCACATAACATATTGGTTGTCCACTGACAAACCCAGGCTTCACCTCAAACAAATCTTCGGTGTGGACATTCCCATACGGGTCATAACTAAGGTTCAGAATACACTGGAAAGGTGTCGTCTGCTTGAAACCTAGTTCTTCAAACAGGAGAATTCCATCAAGAAGGCCAGATGCTTTGGTGGTTTGTTCCTGTGACATATGATCGTGTCTAAAGTTAACAGGGATGACATAACCACGCCCATCCAGTCGCGGGATATTGGTGATGACCTGGGCGTCATCTCTCGAGACATAAATGTAACTTAGACTTTCCACTTTGACTTCAGTCTGCGCTGAGTACAACTGAGGTATCTTGTAGTAAATAGTAGCTGTTCCTGCGGCTGTTGCCACAGCCATGCCAGTCGTGGAGTTAATGCTGACAACTTTGTCGTTAGATGATGACCACACACCTCCTATACCTTAAAAGAACGAGGGGACGAAAGGAGAAAAATATTAATAACAGAAACAAGTCTTTCAGGATTTTGTTCGACAGCCACCAACATGTTACAGCCATTGTAAAACTGGCCAAATAAAAGAAATTGTTTCATTAGAAATCGCTAACTCTAAAAGCGACAGGAAATCTCGAGAGAAATAAAACAACAACAACAAAAACAAAAACAAAATAAAAAAATAAAAGAAAAGAAAAGAAACCGAAATGTTATGAGCTAGCTAAACTTAAGGTCCGGCTGTGTTTCCTCGAAATAAAATAAACGACTTAATAAATTTGAACGGACTGATTAGTTTCACCGATAGATTTTGGTCAAAAAGAAATTGTTAGTCAGGAATCTGGCTTGGGAAAACTAAAACTTCCATACTTCAAATGAAATTTCTACAACTTGGTTCTGATCTTATAAGATCTGAAGGATAAATACCTTCCGATATAACACTTGTACTAAACTGTTCGACCATCCCTGACAATAGCGTCGCTTTGATTGGAGTCAATCCATGACTAACTCGTATGCGGATGTAGTCTGCTATATTGACAGAGCTCGGATCCCACACCTGAAGGGAAAAAAAAAGTAGTCGTCTTGGTTAGTACTTCGATCTACTTTGAAACGTGAAATAAAAACCAGAAACCAAACGAGATTGCGAAATTTCGTGACTGATTAAAATGTCGCTCTACAATTTATATGTACACAAGTTTCAGGGAGTGTTGGGATAATAGAGAGATTTAGCACCGCGTTTGCGTAAAACGAGAACGTCAAGAGTAAGCACGTGACCTTGTTTTTCCCGCCATTTTTCCACGTTTACTGTACAAAGGTGAGAGAGGGAAATAGGGGGGCTGGAGAAATTTGCCACATACCTTAAGAATGGCTTCACCGAGGTTCATTGCTCTGGCATAAAATGTGCCGTTTTCTGGTCCAGGTACAACATGAACGGCATCGAATCTATAACGAAGAAGATTATCGTGACAATAACCACTACTCCGGACTTAACAAATGGTAAACACCACAGCGTACACTATTGAGTTATGGATGCACGCGGGAGGTTGCTAAGCACGAAAGAAGCGTAAGAGTCGCTCGAGGCGATAGCCGAGAGCGACTCTAGCTTCTAGAGTGCTTAGCAAACCTCCCAAGTGCATCATAACTCAATAGTGTACGCTGTGGCGTTCACCATTTGTTTTATAACATAACATTGATACAATGTAGCTAAAGAGTTCCCTTTTATTTAACAAATCTTACGCGACCGGAAAAAACAAGCGCGCGCGGAAAAATAGTCTTTGCATTTGCTCACGTCAGCAGCGTACACCCATGGGCAAATGGGGAACGCTAAATTGACCAATCAGAGCGCGCGCTTTACTTTGGTTATGTTATAAAACAAATTAGTAAATAATAATATCTTATTATAGGAAGATTTCTGTTGCTTTGAGATAGATGCTACATTTCTTGTTTTTGAACTCTGTTTTATAAAAAGTAGAGAGAATACCTACACTTCATAATCGCTATGTCTTACATTAGTATCATTTCAAAGCGCCTCATTTCAAAAAGTTAGTGGTTGGCAGATTCCTTATGTGACGCTATAATAACCGTTAGTGAAAAGCTGTGAATAAATGCCTCTTATCCCTTTCCCTCTAGATTATGAGCAGGATCCCCTTTTCGGCGAAGTCCGTCGCGCGAGTTAAAGAAAAAAAAATTATATAGATGTTGGTGCGCTGGGCGGGACGGTGATCGTTTTTTAATTTAGCGCCTCGCTGCCAGAGGTCTGCGCGGCGCGCTAACATCAATGTTTTTTTTTTTCCGCAAGTTTTTTCAATCGCGCGTAAAGGAGAGACTGCTGATAATCTACGAATTATCGCGATAATTCTCCTTACCATAATATAACATCGTCATAAAGAAAGATGCTGAGCCGTATCCAAACGTTGCAACTAGAGGCAGTTCTCAGAAATTAAATTAATTTCTTTGAACTAATTTGAAAGGACAAACTGAAAAATACCACACCGATCTTGGTAGTTCGAGAGTCAAGCCTTTGATCGCCAAATACTACTCCACTTGAGTAAAACATATACAATAAAATATTATATCCAACCTGTTAAGCCTGTATTTGAGCGGAATACTGGCAACAGCAAATCTTCGCCCGATATTGTCATGTAATGTCACAGCGAACAGCACATTCATTCCCAAGGGAAATGTATGCAGCTTCTCAGAGTTTGCTCTCACGGGAGACTCACAATTGATAATGATTGATGAAACAGCCTTGACCTGAAAAATATCGAGAATAAAACGTTTAGGCAGAGTAAATAAATTTCCACAGAAAGTACACTTCGTCCGGACTAAGACAGTTTCAGAAGTATCAGCTCACATGTTGTAGCGTCATGTTCCTACAAAAAATTGAACCTTCCTCGTGTTCTGCTTACTAAACAAGTCGCTGTTACAAGTCGAGGGAACAAGTCGCAGTAACAGTTTGTCTCGTCTGACACGAGAGATATCCGTAAAAAAGTTGATCGCATGAATTTATAGTAATCTGAATTCGTGCGACGGATTAGAGAAACAGAATTTTGTCGTAGAGGCAGATGGAAAATCCCAGTGTCATACGAGGCGCATTATTACTGCAACTTGACAAGGCGCAGAGCAATACACACGAAGTGGCTTGTCGCCAGCTTTTGTTGGCGTTGTCGCGGGCTTTTAGTCTTCTGGTTTATGTTTTCACTACTCTTACCTCCACATGGACCACCGTAGTTTGATTGATGCCGAACTCTTCATGGACAGTCACCAACACCACAGCTGTCCCAGACAGAGATGTGGTGGACACCTGACCATTTCTACCGATACTGGCTACAGCACCACCGCTAGAAGCCATGTTGTGCTTAGAACAGTCTGTTATCAACTCGTAAGTTATCCTTGCCGAACCATCCCTGCAAAATAATTAACGATTAAGTACCTTACACGGGAAGAGAAGTGATATTTGAAAGGGGATGAGGTACATAATCAAACGTAACTACTCAATCTGATAATTTCTATTAAGAATGACCCCTCCAGCCTCGCATTTGCAGTGGCAAAGTCAACGAACAAGAAAGAATCGATTGTCGAAGGTTAGAAAAAAGGGGAGCTTATTTTATTTTCTCCTTTTTTTATGTCAATCCCGGAAAAATCAGTCAAGAGATTTTTACCTCCTATTTTTATGTCCATCCCGGAGCAATCGGTCAAGACACAAGTTTGTTACTGTGAAAAATCATTACACTGCA
The DNA here is from genome assembly GCF_964205215.1 of Stylophora pistillata. NCBI lineage: Eukaryota > Metazoa > Cnidaria > Anthozoa > Scleractinia > Pocilloporidae > Stylophora > Stylophora pistillata. The sequence goes on from NC_142521.1 coordinate 42,699,250, forward strand.
CACACCTGTTTGTCTTAATTTTGGTGTGTACATTGTGAGGAAGAAGTAAAAAGCCATCGGCAGGGAAGGTCAAATGAAGTCTTTCATACACCTATCGAGAAAAAAATACATAAAATAAAAAACAAAAACGATTAAAAATATCGGGAACACTTTTTATGGACTTGTTTTCGCTAGCAGAAGACGTGACCATGCGCATAAAGAAGAGGAACTTTCCTTTGACTGTGCGAGACAATAATCTTAAGTGACGAAAAGCAACCTGAAAGATACCACTTCCATGCACTATTTAAACTTTCAGGGTAAACTGGGTAAAACATTTGCGGTAATATAGAGGAGAAATTCAAACGAAAGTTACAAAGAGTGTACCTAATCCTTTATAAGACACTCTGTTCGTAGAGGATATGGATCAACGTCTAGTCCAACAACAAAAGATGTATTCTCCCTTACCTTACTAGGTTTTGTGTTGGTCTGGACATACGTACTCTTTTGAACCAATCACGTGCGTAGCCAATATCACGTGACTTCGTAACGGCCTAGCTCACAAGAGTCTCTGAGGCTCAGTGGTTGAGCACCGGAAGCGGAAATCCGAAGATCTAAGATTCGATTCCTCAGGGAACTCAGAGTTTTTTTCTCTTTCCAATACTCGTGACAGGACGAAATAAATCTCTCTCTCTCTCACGTGACTTCCTCACACGCGTTTACCCACGTTGAAATATTTCTTTGTGACATCATCGAAGTCAAACTTTCTAATGGTTATGGTTTTCTTGTGCCCAACCCAGATGCATTTTAAAGACCACTTCTTTCCCGGAGTTTTACTTTTTTTAAACCATTTGCTTTATAAATACCTTAAGGGGAACGTAGGAGCTGTCCTCACCTCAAATGTGACCTCATCTTGTAACAGGGCGTCCTCATGAGCCTGTTGATACCTGTGGTCAGTTATCGCCACCCTGAGTCGTACAGTCGTTTGTCCGGGGTTAACACAGTGCAGATCAACACGGAAATCATTCTCGCTTTCCACGGCCACCCCACTCTGAAATCATAACGAACAGCACACACAAAAGACGGAATACTTAGAACAGACTTAACTAAACAGATATAAACAAGTAGTGGCCACATGAAAACTTAACTCCAATGATGATTTCCGCTCAGATCTTTGAAACGTCAGTCACTGCGATCGACAACAGTCTTCTTAAGGACTATCTTAGTCCAAACGATCAGACTACACGAACAATAAATCAATTCTTTGAAAGGCAAAGCCTCACTAATCACTTTGCTTTCATTAGATGGAAGCAAAATATTTCATACCAAACGGAGCAGAAAGAGGTGGGGAGTTAAAATCAACTGTAAATTTCGAGAAGGCATGTTTTTTATTTTTGTTTTGTTTTGTTTTTTTTAACTACAATATTCTTTACAAATGTTAAGCTTTGCTCACCAGAACGTATACAGACTTGACTTGGCAAACATCAGGGTTAGTCGAGGTCCAGAAGAACTTTAAACCAGGTACAGCATTGGCAAAAGTAAACGGCGTCTCATCGTTTAAACCAGTTGCATACATGCTGATCTGTTGTGAACAATATGGAGATCAAAAATGCGATTAAACGCTATCAGAACTTATGCTTAGTGAAGACACTGTCATACGATCAAAACATAACGCTTGCATCTAAAAAGGACTTTCTGAGTAGGAGACGCTAGGGCCTAAAATGAACACGCTGAACTCCGGGTTGAGAGTTGTTCTTGGGCAAGACAGTCCACTCTCTGTCTGACAGCGTCCCTCTCCCCCACCCAGGAGTATAAATGCGACGGACTGACGTCTAAGCGGGGGTGGGGGGGTGGGGGTGACAATACTCCTTCTTACTCCATACTTCGTGCTACGGGTGTCGTGTGGGCCAGTTGGCATGAGTGCAGATTTTACCGTTTTAGATTATATCTTTCTGCCACAAACTTAAAGGAAGGCAGGAAACGACACGCACCTAAATAATCCAAAACGCACACCACGACCTTTTACATCGATATCATTAAATGTCCCATCAGATCACGTACTAGACAATTAAAGGAGTCTTTCACCTTGGCATTTACTTTAAGTCCTATGAAGTCATACCTTAGTTCCTGTGACAAGATTAGTAGAGGCGACATTGATCGTGATTCCTTTCAGCTGTATAACATGTATCATAACGATATCCTAAAGAATGACAAGAGACAGCGAAGCATATCAACATCACAAAAAAGGAAAGAACCTGTTTGCTTTTTCTTTTTTTTTTTTTTTTTCGTAATTCCCCTCCCTCGTACACAGAAATGTTTTGTTTTTGAAAGGCGAATTTATCGAAAGGCGACCCAAAAATTATGGGAGTCAAACTGAAAGGATTCAAAGGTGGACGAAATAAAGCAACGGAAAAGGCGTTGTGTCCTCAACTGCATAGCAATTTGAGGAAGCCATTGTAGACGTCTTTGTTCAAGATGAGATTTGGGTGTAATAACGTCGAGCAAACAACGGCTTTCCTTAAGTCTGATTGGATCATTTCCTGTAGCATGGTATGAATGGTTGTGTAGGATGACATGTACCTTGGAATGCAACACTGTCTGTCCCTTGATTGGGTCAGCTGTTTGTACAAACCCAGTCAGGTTTGTTGTTCCCAGCTGCCGCGCTTCCACTAGACCCACGCTGCTGACAGTTGCCACTGTGTGGTTGGCGATGCTGAAGATCGTTGCTGCCTGGGGACTGGGCCCACCCGAGCTTCGAACCTGAGTTGAGAGGAAAGACCATTAATTTTAAAACAAATGCCGCTTCCTAAGCTGTTTTTTCAGGGCGCTTGCTGGCAAACCCTGGAAATTTTTCCTATCCCTGGTTCAAAGAAGGCAGATGATCTGCGAAAAACAATTTGCTCTAGTTTTCAAATTAGGGAGTGAAAAGATGGACAATAATATGTATCGCTCCCTGTAAATAAAGTGTTGTTGTCTACAAATGAATAAAGGGGGTAAATTTCTAAACAAACTGTGGTGCCGCGTCGGTGGGGTAAACAAGGTCATTTGGTTTTATCAGCTGAGTTGATGACGTTAACTGGCCACTGTAAAGAGTTCAAAAGCTGACCTTTTGATAAAACCAACTTATATAGTTTCATGGTTTATCGAGTGTATTGTAAATAAGTTTGAATGTAAATTATGTAAATACTGAAACGCTCTTTTAGCTTCCTTGATCTTATAAGTGATTTTTATTATTAAGAATTATTTTGGTTTGAAAGCTTCAGTCATTCTTATCTAAAGAATTATTATAGCTGGATTTTGAGCATTGTTCATTGAATTTATAGATTGATTTCACATAGTATTTAGGCTTAGCTTTAGAATCAAGTTGTGTAAAAATGTTACATAATTTTATTGGCTGAATGTAAAGAAAGGTATTACAGCGTGATTTATTTTTTTAATTATGTTGTGGTCTATAGTTTGCCTTAACCAGAAATGAAAGGCAGACAGTGCAAAGAATTAGCATTTAATTCATGGGAATGAATAACTCCGAGACAACTCTACTAATTGTACCTGAAATGAAGCCCCACGAATCAGCACCACCACTCTTGGGTCCAGCCTTAGGGGTGCAAAGACCTGTCATTCAAAATATAAACCAAATATTATTTGAGATTATTTATCATAAAAAGAGTTAAGTACGAAAACATCAACAATTGATCAGCATATGGCGGGTAGATATTCCTGTTTCACGAGAGGATTCTTCTCCTTACTTGCCTCGTGGGCAAAACTGATCCCACGATTCAAACAAGATTTCAGATACCAATCTAGCCCTTTGAAAAGAATTTTCACCAAAGGGCGGTGGGGGGGGGGGGGGGTGGAGGGGTGGTACAAATGTAAAAGAAGAGGAGAGGAAATTGCTCTAAGAAATAATCATGAATTAGAAAATAGCGTTCGATCAAGCTAAGGAATGGATACTTTTTGCCGTAACAAAATCCAGTACATAATTGCACCTACGAACTTCAAATGATGGCGCGCCTCACACTTCTGATTTGTATTATGAACTCATATCGTTCGATCAAATGGTTACAATTCATCTGCATGTCTTCCTTTGGCATTCCCCCCCCCCCCCCCCCACCGAAACGGGACTTCACTCCAGCTCTCGCATGAAATCGAGGCGAGTGGTCAGTCAGTCCTTGAAACCAAACAGGATCCAGAAAGAGGCCAAGAGAATAGTATGGGTTCTCCGAAAGTCGAACGCAAATAGTTTTATAGTGTACGTAATAACAGATTGACACACCTGAATATCCTTTGGTTCACTGGTCGCTTTTCCTCTCCCTGTTGTGGATGCTGTGAATGTGAGGCTTGCAGTACCAAGAGACAGTCCTCTGACTGTGAAATATGCAGTGTCTTGGTTGATTTTTCTCTTATCTTCAAGCTCAAAGTCTCGCCTACAAATAGTTAAAAAAATAATAATTCAATCGAAACAGGTCAACCGAATGATGAATATGCTACAGGAAAAATGAGGAATTCCTTGAGTTATACAAGTATTTTGTATGTGAAAGTAGACAAAGCTGTCTTTACCTGACGTTTAATATGTCTGGAGTAAAATGTGGCATCAACGTGAGAAATTCAAGATTTCTGAACAACAGTGGCACTCCAAACATATCCAGCAATTTGAGCCTCAGGGTCTCTGATGCGTACAGCTCAATCTGAAAACAACACATAAAATTAATTGGAATCAAATTTTAATTTACGAACCAATAATTCTTCACTGCTCCATCGTCTTAGCATGTAATATACCTTGTTAACAACAACAACATCCACACCGTACACATCAGAAACTTGAACATTGACAACAGCTGGCCCGGTGGAATCCAAACAGAGATCATGCACCATTACAGTGAAAAGACCCTCAGATCTTGGAATAACCTGATAAAATAGACAAAAATAAATAAATAAACAAATAACAGTTCTGACTCTAGAAAAATGTGGCACGAAAGATCAGAATTGGTAAGTTCAATTCCCGACCTTTACAATAAGTCAACTCACCACTATGTCAGTTTTCCCCTGGTAATTGACTTTTGCAATAGCACTGCTACTTCCTTTCACAGCAAAGTGACCCGAGCCTCCCTTAATCTGGAAAACAGCCTGGTAAAATAGAACAAGATAATGTCGCATTGAGTGTGTTGACAACACACAAAAAAATGTAAAGGATCATTTCAACTTCTTGATGCGCATGGGGCGAGCAAAAAGGCCGCAAAAATCCTGATTGAGACTAACTCTGAGGGCCGGTTATTTACACGAGGTCTAATCCAAACCGCGGTTGTACGCAAGAAGTGGGCCTCAGGGATTCTCTATAAAAAGGTTTATTTCATTTAGTAGAATGTCCTTCCACTATTTGCTTTCGGCCCTCTTGACACTGATCACAAAGATAGATGTTCAGATGAAACGTTCAGCTAAATTAAAGTTGATTTAGAACGCGGTTTTGTTAGACAACGGCTACACTTTGTTTAAATAAACCGGTCCTTAAGGTAGGCATGCAGTCGGAAAATTGAAACTTGTTGTCAAATAGAGAGAGAGAGATGTGAGCGTTTCTCGTGAGTGGGCAAAATTTTCTTCTACAGAATGCCATGTGCCATGATTAAATATATAAAAGTACAGGATTTGACAGACATTTCTTTTGATAAAGCCTTACTTGATTCTCGGGATGATTTAGTATTGAAGCCTCTGGTGGAACAAGTTGCCTTTCAGGAACAAGCAGCAATTTCAGATGCCCTTGCAAATTAAACTTAATTGGCTCCTGTAAATAGTGATAAAAAACTTCAATGACTGTACGACTAGGGTGATACCAGTATCAAAAAACAAATGACACCCCCGTACCGTAGGGAATTCTGATGAAATGATGAGGGGGGAGGGGGGTTACCCTACGGTGGAATAGCAGACAGTCCGGGGGGGAGTGGGGGGTTGCAATACTCCTGGTTGCTTAACGTTATTGAACCTGGGATAAGCTAATTATTTTCTACTCAGACAAAAGGCTAACACTCTTCAAAGTCACCACCACGACACCAGTTTTGTTAATACGCCTATCGATCGAGAACAACCCTGTCTTTAGATAAGTATTGCTTTAGACATACAGGGGTTTCAATAAATTTTCTCTAAGCGGATGCTTATGATTATATAGCCGGTTGTGCTAGGAAAAAGGACCGTAAGGCCAAACCCAAATATGGGAGCCTCTTACAGGGTAAGCAAACTGAGGTGAGAAGCCTTAAGGGCGATAGTAGACCAAAGATAACTGGCTTTTATTATAAAGCTGGCAGCACCCCCGGGAAAAATGAAGCGAATTCCCTTTTCTAATTGGCCACCCGAGCGGGCAAGATGAGTCCATCTTGCCCGCTCGGGATTACCCGCTTTGATCCCGCACAAGAAAAAAAAGTGCGTGGAGCGGACTTAAAAAGTTCGTTACTTCTGGCTAATGTCGGCAAAGTCGCAAAAAGCGGCAGAAGGCGGTCACAACTAACAAAAAATTCAACGACCCTCTTGAGTTGGTTAATAGCGTACATTGGTCAATAATACATATTTATTGAACCACTGGACATGTACAAGTGTCAAAATCAAACCTTTAGTTCCCTTCCACACCATCTTAGAATGTTGCACTCGTAGCCTTGAATGGCAGCCTCAATAACAACTCCACCCATCTTGTTACTCAAACTGACAGTTTGATATGCTAACCAAACAAAAAAAAAAAGAGAAATGTGCGATGAGTTTCAAATTCTCAAAAGAAATTCATATTTACATAAAAAGATTCAGGGAGTACAAGCTGTTAAATTAAAGGCACTCACATATTGCTCTTCTGAGGTTTTCATCGTCCTTGTATTTGACAAACATCATCTTAACAGAACTTGTCACGTCAACAAATTCTGCCAAAGTACGATCACTCGTCGACCACGCTACAGTCAGTGACGTAAAGTTGTCAAATAACCGCCCAGAGGAGTCGCGAAGGTGGACAGCAAGGTTTAACTGTTGATTGTTACGAACATGGATCTGAAACCAGAGACAAAGCAGATTTTAGACTTGGTTCATCCACAGAAAAGTTTCAGGTTGTGATGACGACATAGGTGGTAAATTAACAGTCACTCTTGAGAAACAAACTTTTCCATTAAATGAGCCTTCTGAGAATGGCCCACAACTCGTTTACTCACAAAAAATTAGTTCACACATACTTTTCAACTTGTGTAACCAATTAGAACGTTGGTTGTGCAAGTACCATGCCTGAATACAATACCCCCCCGCATATTTGTTGTTGCCTGGCGCGAATAACAAAGTACAGCATTGCTGGGGGGGGGGGTGGGATGGGGGCAGGAGGGTGAGGGATTCAAGGCAGGGGTATTGGGGTTAAACTTGGTACGATCTCATTGGCAGGTGTAGAAATTCACCATTCAATTTTAGGATTTTATCAATGTAACTAAACTGTGACAAATCAGCCACATTTGAAGGCTACGACCAAAGATTGAGGGTGTCTACCTGAAGTTAAGGTTTCTCATAGTGAGTAAGTACTGACACGAGCGTAATGCGGTTGAAGAGGGAGGTTCAACAGTGAGTCTTCAAGTACCTCTTACCTCTTTGTTTGAGCTCACACAATTTTCCGGAGACAGCTGACGCCCATCCACTGTTGGAAGTTTTATGTCGGGAACAATTGTCAGAGATGTAGGGTTCATACATGCAAATCTAAAAAAAATGTAATTTATCGTCTCAATTACAGCCAGTTTGATAAATCGTTCTCATTGTTGTGTTGGTGTCTAAGAATGTTTGAAAATACGTTTGAAAACATTTCGTGTTCGTTTCATCAGAGTTAGTAGAAGGACTGACAGCTCTGAAGCTCTGATCCATTTCTCTCGTTTTGGTTATTTCGTGAAGCCAGGCTTCCCGCCATTTTCTGGACTCTTCGTCCTTTGTGGAAGGGAACTTCCATATGCAGATTACTCTCGATAGTCTGGATGAACCGCATCCAAACACCGCACAGTTATCCCCTGGCATCACATGAAGTAAGCTGTCCTCAAAAACACAACTTTTATGCCATAAGAACTATAGAAATTTGGAAAGTATTATGCAAGGCTTTGAATTTGTCAGTGAACGCTCTGCAGATGTTTCAATTCTGTGCACGTTCATCAGAGCGTGACTCGAATAAACTCTAACAAAGACATGCCCCTTTGAAGTTCGCTGGGTCTCCTAACCAGTCCCCCTACTAACTCTGGCCACATAGATCACACGAAGAGGTCCAAAGCGAAATTTCAAGCAATGTTGATCGAGAAGAGGCTTTCCCGGTAATTTTCCGCTTCATAACGAATATTCAAGCAAAAAGCGCCCTTTGCTCTTGCAAACATTTCACTTTGAAAGGCCTCGAGCTTTTACTCGAACTTTCGACGACAGATCTCTAGAACAAAAAAACGAAATTTTGGCACTACATTTGAAATACTTTTGCAGAATACTGTACTTCCACAAACACACAGATCAGTTACTTTTTTACATCTCACATCTCACCTGATTTCTACAGAGGAGCTTGCTGGATATGGATTCTTTGCAGATGGTTTGTTTCCAATCTTCACTGTAAGAACCTAAAACAAGAGGTCACTTTAATGAAACCCAACTCCAATCAACAAGAAATTTTAATCAAAATGTGAAGCATTACCAGATACTTTAGCTCACTTTGCTTTGCTATTTTTCTTTCTCTACTTCCCTTCCTCTCACACCTCGGGTAAGTATTCATTCTACACTACGTGTAGTTTGTGTGTGTTGTGTTGAGAACTGTCTAGGATGGGCTGTGGCTTATTTGCCATGGTATTCATCTTTCTGCAGACAAGGGGAAGCCTGCATTCTTGGCAACTACCTCAGTTGCAATAGCCCTTCAATACCATTAACTACATGTTTTCACGGAATGTTATGGTACTAAACAAAATTTTGACCAGTTTTGTTACAGCAATACCCAAAGAAATGTTCTCACCTGTTCACCTTGCTTCAGACATATTACATTAAAATAATGATATGACCCACTGTTATCAACTGAAACGAAATAGACACTCCGTGAATGCAACACATAACTTCCAACTACATGCAATAAAAAATTAATTAAAACTTAAATTCACATGGACAAAAATTATTTTAACCCTCCCACCCTCAGGAGTTACTAGCATCCAATTTCTCCTTACAATACCACCCCTGAGTAATAACCAGAAAAAGATTCCCCTCTATCCCAAGGGATTTAATTAGTAGCTGGCAACTGATGAATTCCAGCAGCTACTCTCCACAATGGAGCCTGCCATTATAGCCATTTCACCACTCGGTTTTTGCATGTTTTTGGAAAACATTCAGTATAATCTTAAGGCAGTCATCAATAAACGTGATTTTTTTTGTTCATATTTTGTCTCCTTTTTGGCTGTTGGGGGATTTTTGTAACAAGTTCTAACAATTCAAACAACAAGTCGGTTTGCTTTGTGCCATGTTGAATAGACAGAAGAGAAAGACTGGTGGCAGATCTGCCTCAATTACCACTGAATTGTCTTCCATCTACTTATGCCCTAAAGTATACCTACTTCTCAAAATAATGAAATCCCTGTGATTCACAACCAGAAAAAAAGATTCCCCCTTATTCCAAGGGGTCATTTGATAAATATCATTAACAGTATTTTCACTAACCTAAATAATCAGATGTATGATAATACCCAATAGAAACATGATCCTCTAGCTCTGGAATCACTGTCAAAAAACAAGAAGATGGGAAGGTTAGTTAAATGTAACTAGCAAGCAAAACTCAGGGTTCCTACCCTTTTTCAGAAACAAATTTCAAGGACTTTTTTCAAGTTTACCTTTTTCATAATATCCAGAAGTATCCACAATCCAGGGAAGAGGTCCGCCTTCTAACAAGAGGTTCTTTGCTGAACACAAAGACACCACACCAACATCCACTGGATCAAGAACCTATGTGTAAATAAAGAATTCCTACTACATGAAACTGATTTTCAACCAAATCTCTAATTACTTTGCCAATATAATAAGATGCAGGTTGCAAACAAGCTGTTGTGGGTACAGTGCATAACCAACAAGGCTTGCAATTAATCTGAAAAGGGTCAAAGACCTCTACCCTAAATGCAAAACAATTTAAGACAACCACAAAAAGAGGAAAAAAGCTCGACAAACAGACAAACAAAATTTTTTTTTAACTTCTTGGAGTCCCATGCAAATTTAATATTCAAAGACTCCTACAACATTATCAACATATCTCACAAAATTGACAAAATCAACCAGTCTGCATATTCTCCAGACTCTGTTTGTCAATCAAGAGCTTCATCAATTGGTGATTATTTCCTTAATTCTCATAACCTTAACCAGTGATTCAGGGGTGATAATGTCAGGAGAAACTGCATGCCAGTAACTCTTAGGGCTCAAAAGGTTTGAACAAATTCTCTTTGTTAGCCTCTGAGAAAATTTAAGGAGAACAGTCCAGGGAGAATTCATGTCTGCATACTCATATCAGGGTGTAGAGGGTTTAAGGACAAGTACTGGGTAATCTTGTCAGTATTGTCCTTATGACACCAAACCTCAAGCTCGTCTTCTGCCCACAATTATAAAAGGTACTTGTTTGTAACACCTCACTAGGCTTAAGACTACAGAACACTGCTTACTCTAAACTGACATCTGCATACTGTAGGACCCAAAACTTAAAGTACATTTACTGACAACCCTTGAGTTAAGTAATGAATGACCTTAAGTGGGTGATATGCACCAACAGTCACTGCAGAACGTAGAATTATGTCTTTGTACTGGTACGTCACAGTCAGTGTCGTGAAGCCAGAACGAAGAGCGAGAAGCTTAACAGACATACAACTTCCAGCAGTCATCTCATAGTCTCCTAAAAGTAGACATTAAAAAGCACACTGATTCAAGACACATTAATGCCATCTAGCTAAATTAGGGCTTGAAGAAATCTTTAAATTCCAGATCAACATCCCACAATCATCAAGCCAATTTGAGTGAGTGAGTGAATACTTTATTAATGTGTCAAGAGATTTAGCTACCAAGCTAATCGGGGACACACAAAAAAAGAAGTTTCTTATCTACAATATTTTTAAATGATATTCATATAAATAATTATATACTGTTTACAATAAAATATAAAATTAGAGATAAACAGACAATCATACACAGCAAAATGTATCAATCACATGCATATAAAATTTAGTTTATTTCACTAGCTAACCCTTTAATTAGGGTTGGCAACAATTTCCTAAGAGGATGCTACCCTACCAAACTAACAGAGAAGTTATTTTGATCCTAGCATAATAAGTTTGTGCTAGAACTCTTCAGATAGAAATTATGAATGAGTTCTCGAAATCTGAGCTTGGAGACATGATTCCTATTCAAATAAAGAAAAAAAAACAATCTCTTAATATACATACTGTTCTCTTCAACTAGCTTGAAAACTGATGGATCAGAAAATGTGTATGTCACAGGGAGAGTGCGACAATCAGTGAATACATGGAACTCTTGGCATTCTGAGGAAAGAAATAAAGCAATAATAATATCATTTTACAATCAATTGTTTCACTATTTGGTAACAGTGGCTGATGATTCATTATACCCAGAGTAAAAGTCAATATCAGTGCCACATCAAAGTTATAAAAAACTCACAAAAAACTCTGTTCATTACTTTTGCTTGGGCTGGCAAAGCATAAGTCTTTAACTCTGCAACAGCTCTTTCCAGGACTAAATGAGCTCTAAACTGGACAATCAGACTACACCACTGTACCAAAAATACTGTGCTGTGGTACAACACACAAAGAGCTCACAATCTTTAGTTCATCAAACAAAATTTGCAAATAAAAGTCTTGTTTTCAGGGTTTGAATAAGAACTAATTTGTTGCAGCCTTTGGAGTACATGGAGGACATATAATGGTAATGAAAATAACAATGACCTTTTTCTTTACCTGTGTAAATGCAAGTTGCTACAGCCAATGGAAGTGACAAAGAATTACCAACTTGAGCTTCAACAACAGAAGGAATAAACTCCATCTTTCTTGGTGGAAGGACATAAACCTGAGAAATTTCACATAAACTCATTAACATGTACTTCTCCATCCATCTGACTTCTGGAACCCTCTGCCATTCCCAGAAATTAGGAAATACAATTAAGAGGATGCTTGAAACAAGGTTCCCATCACATTTTGTTTTCATCATCATCACATCATTGAAGGAAACAACAATATCCTTACATTAACTAGACCTAAACAACAATCTGCTATCTAGTTTCCCCTTAGAAGGGTGCACTGTGGTCCTCTTTTACCTTTGTTGGTCTCATCATGACACTGAATTATGACTTCACATAAACATTATACGAAGAAGTTAGAACCTGGACACTCCTGGAAGATGAGGGAGTATTTAACACAGTTCAGGGAACCCACCTCTGCTGTTCCAAAAATAGCCAGATTCTTCGTGTCTGCTGCACGAGCCTGGGTGTGTCCTACTGCATTAGTTGTGATGACAACACCTTTGGTGCTTACAGTGGCCACAGAGGTGTTGGATGATGACCAAACATACGTTCCACTTCCTCCAGATGGCTGGAGAAAAAACCAAAAGAAACAATGACAAAATCAATAATTGCTGCTTGCTGAGACAAAATCAAAGTTAGAACTTATGAAGCTCACGACAACTTTTCAGTAGAAAATGGATCAAGCAAGATGAGTTTTAGAACGCTGACAATGACTTAACCTGGTTATTGCCTACTCGAATCAAAAGTTAAAATGAAGTGTTTCAGTACATATAATACACATATAAACCACACTGAGAGCCAGGGAAAATAAACTCATAGGATAAGAAAATGTTCTAATTATTGTTTAACACAGGTTGAACTCTATGGTTTTCTTTCCTCTTTAGACATTTTTTTGCTTTCGCTATGATGGTTTTTTTTTCCTTAACAGTGCCTTTCAGCTACAAATATGACATAACTCAGGTACCATTATAAAAAACTATGGAAATTTCATTATATGTATGTACCTCCAATAAATATTGAAACTGAGTGTTGCTGGCCACATTCTGTTTCACTGGTGGGTACCATGGGAAAACTATTATCTCAGGGTTAACAACTACGGGGTCAAAAATATCTGCTTCTTGTTGTCCTGAGATGGGATGGTCAAAGGTATGGACAACGTCTGTGCCAAGAATCTGCAGGTAAGGAGAATATTATGGTCAAAAAGGCTCGCCCCCTTGAGACACACTCCTCCATCATTAAACTATTGATGAAGTATTATCTGTAGTTGTAGGAAGTAAGTCCTAATTGAGAAGGCATCATACTATAAAATGTATCCAGAGGTACATCTACAGTAGCAAATACAAATGTTAATTACCGTAAATTAAGAAGATACTAGAGAATTATTCATTGTCCACTGTCCTGCAGCCAAGTAACAAAGATAATGGTAATGATAGTTACAGAAATTATGAGCAGAAATTGCACATCAATCACCTCTGGAAGCAGTTGTTTGTAATAGAGTTTTGTAGGATATTAAAATAAATGAAAAGTTGCACCTTGATGCTTGTGTATGTGGCTGTCAACAAGGTCTTGCCTTTCTGTAGAGTTCGCACATGATGGAAGGAGCCATTAGTTGAAGACCACAGAACTTGGAAGTACGATGGATCAAATGATGTATCAATGTGAATATTCTGATGAAAAATAAAACGCAAGAAACCTCACTTAGCAGAATAGGTACATGTATATGTAATAATTATTATAAAGAGCATAACAGTCCCCAATTTATTAAAACTTAGTAATTTGGGATTCAAAATCTGGAGTTTCCAAATTTAAATCCTCTACTCATTCTCTTCATCAAATGATAACATAATCCCAAGTTTAACTCCTCTGCTGCATTTTGTATAAAGGCTGATAGTTTCGAAAGAAACTGTTTGGGGCTGCATTGGAAGGGGTAACGAAATAATTTGGATATATCAACAAAGTTGAAATGGTAAATTGGCCACCGTAACAATTACAAAAGCTGACGTTTCGAGCGTTAGCCCTTCGTCAGAGCGTTTTTTTTACGAAATAATTTGGATATATCAACAAAGTTGAAATGGTAAATTGGATGCATTTTGTTTGCCCTTTAATCCCCAACAATAACTACATTTTGTTAGTAGCATCTTATTTCTCCTTACAATATCACCCTTGAATTACAAGTTAAGGTTGTGAGAATATGGGAAATGATCACCAATAAACAATGAAAGCTGTTGATTGTTAAACAAATTCTCCTTGTCAGCACCTTAGGAAGCATAATTATACTGTAGAGAACAGTATGGAGAATATCAATTCTGATGTTAGGGCATAAGGGGGTTATGGCCAACTGATTTGCCTTCTTCTCGCAACCAAACCTTAACTTCTCAAAACCATTTTATTATTTTAGGTCTCCAAATAATGACAAATTTTAAAAAAAAAAGTTTTGAGTCCTGTGGAGAGAATAAAATAAATATAAAAATTTGTTCTCTTTCAACAACAGAATCATTCTTACATCAGTAATAAAGACTTTGCGGTTGTCCTGACTATAGATGTGAACAGTAACATCATACTCGATCTCCACTTGCAACACCCAGTCTGGGTGTGGCACAATACTGAAACCTAAGAAAATGGAGAGCAAAAATAACTTCAAGTTGATGTGTCTTTCGTAGTGGTTAGGACAATAATAAATCCAAGTTGAATCACTTTGTCACCAATTTAGAGTCAATATCAATTGTAGGGTCAAGCTGTTAATCATTTGTATTGCCAAACACGGTCATGTGTTACAATGCAAGTCTTTGTCAAGCTTCTAGCAACTAGCACTATGGTAGCTGAATATAGGATCTTCTGTTGATACATTTGTAGCTTCACTCTTTAACTCCCACGAGTGACCAAGACAGAATTTCACTTTACAATATCCTGTCATCGCACCCATTCTTCACAATAAACTGTTTGAAAAAGACACTGCTGACGTTTCTGATATCATCATTGCCATGGATCATGGCTTAAAAAACATATACCTAAGAAAGCTGCATCTACAACATGAACTCCAACAGCTGGTTGATGTACAGCCTGCATGTGTAGCATATCTGCATGGCAAGTTAAGGGAACTCTACCAAAGGTTAGCAATGTATAAAAATAAAACATATGATGGATTACTGAATTGGCACTAATATTAATTGCACTTCTAACAAATTGGCCTAACAAAGTGAATCTTTTGCTGTAAATATACCGAGGATCCATACTCAACTGTACATGTATGTATTCAGAAGTTTCTATTTAGTTGCCTGGAAATCATCAAGTGATTGCCAGAAATAAAATTGTTACTGTTTGAAAAAAATTCTAGGTATCTATTGATAACTTTACACTTATTACAGTGTACGCGAGGAACTGCGAATTGAGTCGTGACCAAATTGAGGGTGGGGGGGCACCTTGCAGCACTGTATGCTGTAAAAGGATACTTTTATCAACAAGAGTAACTCTGGTGTATCCAATTTTGACGCCAAGCACACTTGATTTCTTGACATTCAGCTGCCCTACTGTGGTGTTGCTCAGTTTAAATTCAAATTGTGATGATGGCATTGGTATCACTGCAGAGAAAAATCCAAACAACAGCAGTCACAAATATTTACCAGCTGCTTAAAGTAATTCTGGTCTAAAAGTCTGAGGATGGATGGGTAAAAAGGATACCTGGGTAAAAATTAGACAGATTTGTCAAGGTAGAATGCAAAAGTGTAAACTTGAAAAATTAGAGACCTGCCTTTTTTCCCATTAAGGTTGATTTGCAAAAAAACAAAACAAAACAAAACAAGACAAAACAAAATGAACTTAGTAAAAAAAAAAAAAAAAACATGCTGATAAACTTGTTTCATAAATTTTATGATACTTCATCTTTCCCACTCAAATACTTAATTTTCCAAAAAAAAATTTTGTAAATCATACAAGATGGAATTTCTCAAACCTGTGGTCTTTCCTCTTCGCATTCTGTGCACACTATACATGATGGATGTGTTAACCAGGATATACACATCATACCCAGGTACTAACAACACATTATCTAAAACTAAAATTCTTGCTTCCGCTGGAGAAACATTCTGAAAAAAAAATTAGTATTTAAAAGATGCTCAAACTATGTCAAGATGTCATAATCAACTTTGTCAGACTTATACACATGTACAATGAAGTGGAGAGCTTTTGTTGCTGCCCTACATGCCAGGAGGCATAATGGGCAAGATAGACAAGAGCACAATATAACTGCAAAATTCAAAAGGCAACAACCACAAACAATGCTTCTGAAGAGTATCTTAATATAGATAATACAGTCACCAAAGGACAGTTCATTTTAGCCAAGAAATTATTGAAACTACAAACTTGTTAACAGGTTAATGAATGAATGAAGGGGGCAAGTTTCTAAATAAAGTGTGGTATTGCATAGAGAGTTTCACAGTTGATGTTTCCAGTGTTAGCCCTTGGTTAGAGCAAATGGAGGAATTGTGGGTTACGTGCAGAAAATATGCAGAAAGTGGAACTATGCTATTGGTGGGAACATGGTAATGAGAAAAACAAGAATAAATTAGTTGGATGAAAAGCGTTAGTTGATACCGTGGGGATTAAGAGTGCCAATTTGAAAGATAAGTTTTTGTTCTAAAATTTTTTAGGCTACCTGTGTTGAATTAATCCATGATCTTTTTTGAAACAAGAAGAAAGGCCTTGACACATATGTAACCATGCCTAGGGTGCTTACAAATTTGTGACATGTACACAACTTACAGCAAATGATATATCCTTGAGTGTTGCTTTGACAATTGCTGTTCCAGTGTTGATAGGTTCAATAACAATGGAACCTCCATGTGAACCCTGGACAGCGATACAACAAACAACATAAAAATTATAACAACCAGGAAGGTAATCAGAAATTATAATCAGAATTAGAAGGATAACTATTAAAACTAATCCTCAAGCTCAGGTAAGAGAATATAAAAGTAACATTCAAATACATGTTAATCTTCAAGCAAGGTAGACTTTCTTCCTCTCATTAATTCATATGTTATTTTTCTGTATGTAACAATGAAAGAAGGCTTTCATTCACATGTAAATTACCAGTAGCTGTCTAAAATCAAAATTGTTTACCCTGTTTTGATTTGGTCATGTACAATTTTGTATCCATCTACTCTGCTTTATTATCTTGTTTTTTGATGGGATTTTTTTCAAATCAATTTAAATAATAGCTTCCTTTGTTGCATACTGATGTTAATAACACACAGAAAACTCAAATCAAATTGGTCCAATTGGACCATAACTTACTAAAAAAAAACACTGGAAAGCAAAAAATTAATATTTTGTTAAATTACCTTTGCTTCCAAATAATATATCTCTGGTGAAGTTTCATAACTTGAGTACTCAAACTGTATAAATCTACCAGGCAAGCAAACAGAATGTCAGGGAAAAACAAAATCAGTAGTTCTACTGTAACACCATGCAGTTCATAAGTCAGGGGTTTCAAAATGTTTTGAAGTAGGCAGCTGACTCTGGAAAAGTAGGCGGCTGTGATAACGCCAAGATTGTTTGTCACGAGCAGTCTGTCACGACCAGAGTAGCCAGCGACATACAATCAAGTAGCCGGCAGAACTCCAGTGGTCGCCGGCTTGTTTTGAGACCACTGTAAGTGACAGCCCCCTTAAAAGTCAGGCTCAATCTTTAATTTCCAACTTCACCATAGGCAAAACTGGAACAAGAAAAAATCTGACAAAGTAATTGAAAAAATGAAAGAACATGTAATAATGAATGGAAACTTACCTTAGCACAGATTTTGCATTGACTGAACCAACTCCCTCAACTGTCTTCCGTTCCCATTCAAATTCAAGACCATCCAGAGTGGAAAACATATTTCCTGGAATAAAACATTTTTAAAAAAATTACCATAAAATTTCACTGCAACACAAATAATTCAAAGAGAGATAAGTTTCTAAAGAAACTGTGGTGCTGCATTGGTGGGGGGAGTTGGGTTTATCAACCAAGTTGATCAATAAATAGATATTGGTGGCTATAAAGAGTTCAAATGCTGACATTTCGAGCATTAGTCCTTCATTCGAGTGTTATCTCATAATCCATTGTAGAGCTCCATGTCCAGTGTTTGTCAAAATCACCCTCTGACAAGCAAAAATCATAAAATTATCACCAGAAATGAAATATTTGTTACTGATAAAAAAAAAAAAAATGCCAGAAGGACACTTGTTGAAAAATTACATGATGCACTTTACTTCTGGCCACAATTTATATCTGCAAAATAAGCAGTACGGTCAAGACAGCGCAGATTGAGGTGGCTCGGTCACGTGTACCGGATGGAGGATGAGCGAATCCCTAAGAATCTGCTGTATGGCGAGTTGGAATCCGGTTCGAGGCCTATTGGCAGACCTAAGCTGCGTTTCAAGGACGTATGCAAGAGAGATGTGCTCGTCACTGGCCTGCCAACAGATAACTGGGAGCTACATGCTGCCGATCGGAGGGATTGGAGGTCTGTGTGCAGTCTGGCACTCCAGGCGGGAGAGGAAAGGCTGAAAGCTGAAGCCGATGATAGAAGAGCTAAGAGAAGAGCAGCAATGAACAAAGCAATGTGTGTTCCAGTGGCATGTGTCTTCGTGTGCAGTGGATGCGGCCGTGTGTGACGTTCTAGAATTGGGCTTTTTAGCCACGAGAGAAAGTGTTTGTCGCAATTGCGCTAGTCATGGACATGGTCTGATGACTGCCTTCTATGGCAGTTTTGTACTTGTACACTGTATGTCAGTAGTTGGTGATCATTTTTGGAAGTTCACAGGACATCTCAAAACAGCAATGCACAGTCAGTCAAGGAGAAAAAAAAAAGCAAGAATGGTGTATTAACCTTAATTTATGCAAATTATCACTTTGTTTTGACATAAGACCATAAACTGTTTCAAGTAAATATGCTACAGCTTGATAGGATGAGTATGCCCTCAAAGGGCAGGCTGCCACTTTGGCAACAATTGTCAAAAATCTGGGTATCAAATTAATTTATAATTACCGAAAGGGACTACTAAAATGCTGGCAGTTTAAGGGTTGCACAGAGTACCATAAAACAAAAGCAGTTGTTTATCATAATATCAGTCAATGCTTCATACCTTCCTTATCAAAGGCCTGGATATGACAAACTGCTGGTGCTTCCCCAAGTGAAAGTTTACGGGTGATAGTAATGATTTCAATCTTAGCAATGTCATCAACATAAACATCACTTCGCAAAACTACACCAGTAACTAGCAAGGATAAATAAAAAAACAACAAAAACAAAGAAATAAATGATTAACAGCCAGTGTCATTTACTGAACTAAACTAAAAAGTATAAAGACAAACCATAATGTCCAAATTTTAGAGAAATAAAAATTTGTGCAAGCTCCACAAATGTAATCAAAACTTACTTCCTTGTATTTACCATTTCAGTTTGAGATAAAGAACACATTTCATTGATATACCTTTATAAGATTCTGTTGAAAGCCTTCAACTACCAAGATCTGAAACCAAATTCTTGAAACTCATGCAGGGCTCGACACTAACTTTTGAACTTACTAGCCAAGTGGCTGGTGACATCTTAGATACTACAACAATGTCAGTTCATTTACAAGCCAAACTGGCCAGTGGAAACCAAAAACCACATGCCAAAACCGAATTTCTACTAGTCTGTGGCTAGTGGACTACCGTTAGTGTCCAGCCCTGTCATGATCAACTCCCAGAAGTGGTAAACATGTAAATTCTACCCATAATCAGGGTTTGAGCTAGAATTTGACTACTTTGGGTCAATTTATTTGTCTGGATTAATTTTGGGGGGACATTTTTCATGGTTGCTAAACCAAAGGGAAAATTGCAAAGTGAACTGTAATTTTACGCATTTAATAATATAGCAATGAGTTACTAAGTTAGGTAAATTACTAAGTCAGTCGTAATTTCCAATGGAAACTTTGATAATTTGACCACAATTTTCAACATTTTGCAGGCTTTGTTGTTCATAATTTGTGTTCTGCTTGTTAACAATTCATTGTACTAAAAAACTTTAATTTTTTCAGGTGTTTCTAAACGATGGAGGGGACAAATGGCCCCTCAATAATTTTCGTTCAGAACATTTTAAAACTTATGGCAGGATCGGTGTAATGAGATGGCCTGGCTCAAACCCTGTAATATTCATATATTAGTCAATGTGAATACTCAAACTTAGCAGGTGCACATAGAGGTTATTATCTTGACCAAATACCAAATTCTCAAAACTAGTTTACAAAAAAATGTGTAGTAGCGAGAGGGGAGAATTGACAATCTGATCTTGTGAGTTAAAGCATTAAACTACAAGAAAAATTAATTCTAAATCCAAATTCAATTGACCACAGAAATCACCTTCATCTTCTCCAAATATTTCTGTCATTTGTCTGGTTGCAACTCTTGCTTGGGTTGTTAAAATGGCTTCCTTGGAACATTTTCTTCCTAATTGGTTTGACAATATTTTTAAACTCAACATGGATGAAAAAGGTAAAAAGTGAATATATAAACTGCTCAGAAAAAAAAAGACCTACTCTGAAGTGCTTTATGAAACTTTCTTATAATAGCATACCACAAATGTTTCTGTTCATTTAGATGTTGTTATGGTTAATTAAGTTTTAATTTTCTATTTATTGAATGTTGTAATTTTAAACATGTCTACTTAAAAAAATATATTTCGTTAAATTGAGGAGTATTTTTTGTTCTTGAAGTGTAATTTATCAAAGGCAAATAATAGCAACAACAACAAAAAATTATTTGATGTGGTTTTCTCTTGAAAGGAAGAAATCTGGACCTTCTACAAAAAGTTAAAACTTCTTATCACATTAAGTTTGTCATGTGTAACAGGATAAGAGCTGCCTTTTTAAAACTGTCCGTTGGGGAAATATGGCGCAAAATTCAATTTTTCGTTTTGTGTCCCGTTTATGCCATTCCGCCGCTGACATGCATTGTAGCTCTTCACCCGCCCTACCCCTCCCTAAGTAACAAGAGGTTATTTTGTTTGCCCACAAAAGTAAAGAAAATGTAGATGTTGTCATATAGTTAACTTAATTCAAATAACGCTCACTTGAGGCCCAAGCGTTCAACAAACCATTACTTGTCTGAGGTCAATGAGCATACCCACGCGCCTGAAGATTCTAGATTCCCGGTGAAGAAATTTTCAACGTACCTGATACTTCGTCTTCACTGTTGTACACGGGATGGACTGTAACAACCTCGGGTCTGCTTGAAGTCCTTAGGGAAAAAAAAAATTGATATCGAGTACAAGAGATAGAAAGTTTTCGGAATAGGTCAAAATCTGTAAAAATGGCGCGAACTGCAGTTTTTGCAAGTACCATAAGCTCACCATACGAAGCAGCCATGCAGAACTTTGAAGGAAAAATTTGTATGCACGGATCCACTGGCGACATACGGCAGCAGCACTCGTGGCGGAATGTTGAGCGTATTTTGCAAGTGTTCACCATCTCCGAGTGCAAATCCAAGAAGAAGAGAAATGACAGGAAAGCAACCCCCCACCGACGCCATCTTGAGTATCGAAGAAACCACGTGCGGCATAAGCGTCAGCGGACTTCAACTGTGAACTTCATGCAGTTAAACACCTTGTGTACCAAACAATGCTTCGCGACGTGGGATCGGGAAGCAGGGAGTGTTCTCAATGAGCGTTACAATTGAGTTGTTTTCCGCAAAGAAATCAGTTCCGATACAACTGAGTTACTTCACGCGGTCTCATTAAACGAAACTTGTGTTTCGATGAAAGCATGTAAAGAAGGTTGTTACCTTCTAGATTCGGGCGTATTTTTGATACAATAAATATTTACAAAAACAACAAAATATTTTTTCCTTGTTTACGTTGATTACAGTCCACCCACGGGAAACTTAAATTTCCGCCGGCGTGACTGATTTTTATCGAGGTGAATTACTTCTGGGAAATTTTAGCTTACGGAGCTGGGACTGCTGTCAGGGGTCAATTTTTTAAGTTATATTTTAATTTACACAATGCCTTCATGACATAAAAAGCAGTTTTTATGAAATGAAATGAAAACTCTATTAACATGTCAATGTTTTTAGCTGTAGATTAGCTAATTGGGAACACCTAACGTAAGTGAATGATAACAACTAGTGTACAAATATTAATAAATAAATGCTAAATACTTGTTAACAACATAATAATAAATACTATGAAATAATACAAAATGATTGTGTTCACGATTTACATAGTTTGTGGCAGCTGCTATTATTGTCAATGAGGTCTGAACGGCCAATTTTTCTTACTCTGGTCTTAAACATCGCGAGCGTTGGTGACTTCATTAATCGTTTTTGAAATATTTTTATTATTTTTATTGTAGCTAGGTAGATAGGTAGACAGTCGAGTTCCTTGGTTGAATGATGGAAACACCGCGTATAAATAAAGTTATTGTATCGTATCGCAGGAGAAAAAATGGTTTGCCTACGATAGCTACCATGAAGCAACAGATTAAGAAACTTGAAATCCCAACCAAACAAACCAATCAGCGCTGGAATTATATGTAATTTGTCATACTCGTTTCTCGCGCGCCACCTCAGCATTTAAACCGCTAACTGACTATGGCTAAGTATATCTGGGAAAATCAAGATAGCGAATATCGACAAACTCAACGTAAATTAAAAAGTGGTGTCCCTGTCAAACGGAGGTTTTAGTTTAAAATGAATAGGCCATAAAAAATTTTAGAAGTCTACTGAGAACATATAACTGGCGAATGTGGACTTGGAGCGCTGTTACCTATAGGACGAGGACAAATAAGCTCATTAAGAACTACCAGTTTCCCTGGCAGACATCATCGCTGTTACCTATAGGACGACCGCAAATGAGCTCATTAAGAACTACCAATTTCCCTGGCAGACATCATCGTTCAAATGGTGCTTTCTTTGCAAAAGAAACATGTTGCCCAGGCCAAATTAGAGAAATATTCTATCTCATATGCAAATGAAAAAGAAGATCAAAAAGATGTTGCTGAGGTGGAATTTGAAATATTTGACAATCATTGGTGTATGCTAAAATTTTACGCCTTAGAATGTAAACTTGTTGAATTCCAACAAACATTTTCACTGTCATGCGCAGCTCAGCCGATGTGATCGTTTTATTTATTTTTTATTTTATTAGCTTTATCGACCGGCAGGGACACCGCAACAGCTTGCGCCAATTATAGCGGGCCCAGTAAACCCACCCATCCCACCCCAGGGGAGGACATCCATCACACAGTAATCTCGTGCGTGGGAAATTAACGTCTCCTACCCCCAACCCTGCAGGTGACGGGACCTCCATTTATTCGTCCCTATCCGAGAAGACTAGAATATCTAACCATTTCTTGATGTTATAGAAAGGTAGCAATTTCTTCTCAATTATTTTAAGACCCTAAGTGTTGGTCCGGCCGGGGCTCGAACCCTAGACCTCCCGCACATCAGTCCAGCGCTCTATCCATTGAGCTAACCGGTTTTTTAACGGTGATTGTTTCCTTTACTGTGTTTCCCTTAGATTTTTAACGGTAATTGTTTCCTTTCGGACACAGAAAAAGTACAGATTCACCAGAAATTCTTCATGTCACCAGTACATTTTTTGGCTGTCTTAATCACTGCTCGTGAAAGGCAACTAAAAACACCGTGCAGTTCTTAAGCTCCAAGATGAGACTTCGACGAGTTTTGTCAAAACTTTCATGGTAAAACTCCCGCGAACTGATCACAGATCGGATCTCCACAAGTAACAGTTCACAACTTTAAACAACCTTGGGCTTGTTTGACTGACACAAGGGGCCCATACAATCTGTTTGTGTAGCCGACTGTTGTTTTACATTGAATGTACCAGATTTACCGTTTGCCTCACCTATAGTGATATATTGCTGACTATGTACATAAATCATTGATAAATAAACGTTGAATTACTTTACCTGTGGTGTATAGTCGTCCTTTTTTCTCATAAATGTTTTTTTGAGCGATTTTGAATAAGTCTGAGTTCGTCGTTAATGTAATGCATAAAAGGACTCAGAACCAGTCTATCAGTACAGGTCATTTACTTCAAGTACTCTTTGTTTTTCAGCCCAAGGATTGTGTCTCAGTCATTGAACTCTCAGGGGACAAGTTTGATCTCAGAAAGCAAACGGTACCATATATAAGGTGTTATAAGCTGGGTTACTGCTTAAAGCAGCACAGTATCTTGGATATCCGTCGTAATAGAGATAAGAAATTAATGCAAAGGATCTCTTTCACCAACACTGCGTTGAGCGATCTCTTACCTCCCCAGAGAATACGGCAGTTGAGAACTAGGTCGCATAATTATATTTTACCTAAGGTTCAGACAAGCCGTTTTAAATCAGTTTTTATTAATAGATGTCTTTTCAATAGTAATTAATACCTTTTCCTTTTCCTTATTCATTCTATTCATGTTAATCGTTGCTCGTCTGTTTGCACAATAATTCTTCTTAATAAAGACCTTTATTATTATATAGAATAGTTAAAGAAAAAAAAAAGAAAAACATTAAAATGCCTTCAGTCCCTTGTGAGGATTCGAACCCCAAGCAGTCAGCCCATAGAATGCAATCTCAGCTGGGTGGAGAGTTTCGTGGTCCATTCCGTGCTTGTTTTATTTTCGCGTCCCGAGGAGAGGTGCAGTGCAGATTGCCCATACCTCGATGTCTCACCCTCTGGTACTTCAGCAAAGATATGCTCGTATCGTTTTCGTTTTTGCGTTTTTGATTTTTGCTTTTGATTTTTTTTTTATACGAGCACTGAGCCGTTAAATAGGTCTCAAACCCGGAGGCCACACCCATTTCGGTTGTCGGCTGTAACCACCAGACGACTATGTCTATATTCAAGCTGGGATTCGATTTTCATCTTTCTCCGGCACCCTTGACATTCAAAGTCAAACTAATACAAAAACCTTTTGCCGGGTTGGAGGTTATCTCCTTAACTTAACTAAACAGAGATAAAAATTCATGACAATAATGGCGACTGAAGCTTCATGAGCTTAACTTGAGAGGGGTCACAAAAACTAATTGTTTTTATGTTATGTCAGTCCAAAATCAATGGTTTCTCAGAGAAATGGCGCATCAGTTTATTAGCTGAGAGGAAAAAAAGAACTGGGTCAACCTCGATAAGAATTCAAACCCTTAGCCCCTAAAACTGCCATCTGCTCTACGAGTTGGCAAGAAGAGGAATATACTTAGGTAGACCTCAGTCCGTGAGGATTCAAACCTCATTTTATTATACAACACTACAAAATTGAAATGCTTTTCATACAACAAAGTGGCGATACAAGTTACCTGGTAAACTGACGTACGTGAGGATTCAAACCTCAGCCTTTGCAAAATCGATATCGATT
Organism: Stylophora pistillata; assembly: GCF_964205215.1. Classification (NCBI taxonomy): domain Eukaryota; kingdom Metazoa; phylum Cnidaria; class Anthozoa; order Scleractinia; family Pocilloporidae; genus Stylophora; species Stylophora pistillata. The sequence continues at coordinate 42,724,617 of NC_142521.1, forward strand.
GCACTACCAGCTGAGCCGAGAAAGACTGTGGGTCGAGCTTTGTAAGAAATTACATGTTACATGTAAAAGTGTTAAATGAACATTTCTGGTCGATATGAGGATTCAAACCTCGGATCTACCGATTTTGCTGTCAGATAATCTACCTGATTAATTATACAAAAGTCGAGCAGTTATTATTCATAGCTCATGCCGAGCATTCCATTTTGTTTGCTACTTGAGTGTGTGATCAACAGGTTATAGAGATGCAGTTACTGTTTTGCTAGAATCAAACTCCTGACCAATTGAAGTCAGAGAACTCAGTGGACCGGTCAACAAAGCTGTAGATATAGTGAGAGCGGCTGAGCTGTTAATCGATGTTCAGGTAAGGATTAAATCAGAGATATCGAAAATTCATGAAGTTATTCAAGTCATTAAATACATTTTCTTTGAGCAATGTTACGGAAGTAATGTTAGGAATGTTTTAAAATTCTTTTTTAATTGTTATCACAGTAAAAGAATGAGGTTAGAAGATATCACTTTTTTTATGGAAATCTATTAGCACATGTCATTTACTTCAAGTACTCTTTGTTTTATAGCTGAAGGATCGTGTTTCAGATAAAGACGTTTCACTCTCAGTGGACAAGTTGGATCACAATGAAAGTAAATGGTACCATATATAGGATAGTGAAAGACAAAAAACATTACTATCTGAGTCCCTGGTGATGATTCGAACCTCAAGTAGTCAGCCCATAGAAGGCGATCCCAGGTGGGTGGAGAGTTTCGTGGTCTCCATTCAGTGCTTGTTTCATCTTCGCGTCCCAAGGAGAGTTGCAGTGCAGATTTCCCATACTTGGGCGTCTCACCCTCTGGTACCTCGGCGATGGTATGCTTGCATCGTTTTTATTTTTTAATTATGCTTTCTTTTTTTGATACGAGCACTGAGCCGTTAAATGATAGGTCTCAAACCCGGAGGCCAGACCCATTCCAGTTGTCGGCTGTAACTACCAGAGGACTGTGTCTATATTCAAGCAGGGAGTCAATTTACATCTTTCTCCAGCATCCTTGACATTCAAATTCAAAGGATTATAGACACCTTTAGCCGGGTTGAAGATTATCGCCTTTTCAACTGAACAGTGATAAAAAAATCAAGACATTTGGCGCGACTGCAGCCTCCAGAACTTAACTTCAGAGGGGCCACAAGATCTAATTATTTATATGCCATGTCAGTCCAGAATAAATTATCTCTCAGAAAAAATTACGCACCACATTGTCAACTAAGAAGAAGAAAAAAAAACTGGGTCAACTTCGATAAGGACTCAAACCTTCTGCTTTACGAGTTGGGTAGATCTTAGTTTGTGAGGATTCAAACCTCAGATTTACCGATTTTGTTGTAAGATGCTCAACCAGCTAAACTACACAGAGCTCTTGCACTCTTTATTGTCAGGTCATACTAGGGATTTTATAATGTTTGCATCTTGAGTGTGTGTCAGAAGTGTGTCATGAACAGATTCTACAGATGCAGTTATTGTTATACTGGAATCAAACACTCTGTCAAATCAAATTGGTATTCAAGACAGTAATGAAGCTTAAGGTGAACAATCAGCAGAGTTCTACATGTGAAGGTTGCCGCTTAGCTAATCAGGTAAGAATGGATTGAAGTAAGGACCAGTTGGATCACAGGGTTGAGAATAAAAATTCATTAGGTTAGTCATTGATTATAGACCTATGGCCTTTCTGTTGCCTGTCTAGCTCAGGCTCTTGTTTAAAAAAAAGGGAATCACGTGACTGAATAGCTCAATGTTAAGTAAAATTTTTATGCTTCATTACAGCTGGTCTAAGAAACTTACGATAAAACTGAGACGAGAAATCCAAACTTCTGATAAAAGTCGGTTCGCGATTCAAAGTGCAGAATTTGGATCAAGTATGAAATGGTGTATATAGGAACAAACCTTGCGTGGCGCTTACAAACCTTTAGCCGGCTGCTTGAAGCTAGCTTTAGTGTCTACATACTGTGTATTCATCAGCATGAAAGAAGTTTAAAAGTTGTTTTCTCCACGCATTTTGTGTCTTATCAACAGTGAAACAGCTTTAAAGTTGCGGCGTTTGCATATCGTGTTCCTCAAAAAGGAAGCAGTTCAAAAGTTGCGGTGCCAATGCAGTATGTGTTTGTCAACAAGGAAGCAGTTTTAAAAGTTGTGTTGTCTTTGCATTTCTTTGTTTATCAAAAAGGAAGCAGTTTTACAGTTACAGTATTTATGCATCATGTGCTTCAGCATCAAAAAGGTAGCCGTTTAAAAGTTGCAGTGTTAATGCATCATAGGTATGTCAACAAGGAATCAATTCCAAAGTTGCGGTGTCTATGCATTTTATGTTTGTCAACAAGGAAGCAGTTTAAAAGTTGCGGTCTCTATTCATCATGTTGTCAACAACTGAGGGAGTAGCATAATCTTGCAGTGTCTATGTATATGATCTGGTCATCAGCAAGGAAGCAGTTTTTAAAGCTTCAGTGTCTTAATGTGGGTTTTGCGATCGTCAAAAAGTAAAATCTTGTGAAAAGTACTGAAATATATATTTACTTAGAGAAATAAACGATAAATAATCATCCCAAAAGTTATAAAGAAACAAATAAAAGAAGAAAAATTAAATAACAACATAAAAAAAAATCCTGACAGTACCCAAACTCGACCCATCCCCGAAATACTTCCCATTTGTGCCACCTTTTTTTAATGGACTCTTATCGACTATACTTCGGGTTTCAAGACTTGATGATCCTTCAATCATTAGGATGTTTAATTGTTATCGGTTTTGTCGCCGACCAACAAATTAATGTTACGACAATAATTCCGACCTCTGATATCACACATTTGAGTTTGGAGTTTTATTTCCGACCATCGATTTTCAATTTTCCGACTTCAGACTTCGGATTTCGAACATTCGATTTCGGAGTTTTATTTCCGACTATCGACTTTTGATTTTCCGACTTCTGGCGTCGGACTCCTATTGTCCGACCATAGACTTCGGATTTCGGACATTCGATTTTGGGGTTAGGGGTTTTATTTCCGACTACTGACGTATTATTTTCTGATTTCCGGCTTCGGACTACTAATTTACGACTTTTGACTTGTAAGCCTCCTACGTCCGAATCTCTGACTATGAACTTTCGAAATCAGACTTTCATTCGTCTGTTACAACATGTAGACCTTCGACTTTATGGCTCAATCTTCCTTTTTTCCCATTTCGACTCTTAAGAGCCATTTTCAACCTCTACTTCCTTGGAATGTACGATATTTGATTAAATATAAGGGTATTTCAGTCCTTTGAAAAAAGGGGTACAGCATTAAGAGGGAAATTACCTCTCAAGTGAACAAGTTTACAGAGATTTTGCCAAGATTAAACCCTTAAACCGTAAGGGATGGTTTTTACACTAACTCTAACCCAAAGCACGGTTTTACGCAATCAGTGGGCCTTAGGCTTTCTGAACAAGAGGTTTGATGTAATTAAATAAATATCCTTCCACCGTTAGCTTTCAGCCCTCTTGATGCTGTTCATAAATTTAAAAAAATGTTGAGATAAAAGGTTTATCTAAATCGAGGATTGTTCCGGACGCGGTTTTGTTAAACAACGCCCAGACTTTGTTTAAATAATCAGATCTAAGGATTATTAGCATTTAATTTCTCCCCTAAATTAAACATCAATGGCGGATGAATAAAGAAAATGATCTACAACTCAAAGAGCTCTTGATTGTTTTATGGGATGCACGGAGGACATCAAGTGACATAGGCAGAGATTCTATGGTATCAAGGGTTAAACAAAAAGGACAGTTCGCAAAAGGGATTCTCTTTGTGTATATGTATATATATATGACACTATGTTATCGTATCGATTGGTATGATGCTTGTACCAATCAGAACGCAGCCTCAGGGTATGTATCTCGCACTAAACATATCCCTCTTTGCAATCATTGGAATTAGGGTGCTACAAAATGTTGCAATGGAATCAACCCAACATTCACGCACATTATTATTGCAAGTTTACATTATATTAAAATTCATAACAAACACAAACCGAACCCTATCGCCTCCCTTAACACGTTATTTTAATTCTTAACTCCGACGCGGCCCAAGAGACCAAGTCTTTGTTTAATATCTGACACCAAGTGTCACATCAACCGACTCGTTGTACAAAAAATGCCCATCCCTTAAGTTTGACTCTCAGACGAGGCTACTTTCAAACCATGCCTATTGTTGCATCGATCCTCCCTTTAGATAACAAAATTCCTTTGAGAACCGCTTGAAGATTTGATGTTTTATCAAGACACCCTTCTGCTAGAAACTTTTTTGGATTACCAGCACCTCTTGGTCGGATAATGTATCGATAATGCGACGAAAGAATTATCTGCTGAATAATTCTTATTGTCTGAAAAATGAATCAAAGATTACGGAGAGGAGAATCACCCTGGTTTGAACTGTTTGGAGCCCGTCGAAATATGATTTTCGTTATACCTTCTCTTAATTCTGGCAACCGCACGGCATAGATAATGGGATTTATCAGCGAGTTGGCAAGGCACATCAGCAACATTGTTCTAAGAACGTGAGTGGTAAAGATCGTGTTACTTAACTGGGGATAAAAAGCGTTAATGTTTCGTTCAATTATCAATGGAAACCATGTAAGAATGGATGCAAAAGTCACCATAGATAATGTAATCGTTAATGTTTCGTTCAATTATCAATGAAAACCATGTAAGAATGGATGCAAAAGTCACCATAGATAATGTAATCGTTAATGTTTCGTTCAATTATCAATGAAAACCATGTAAGAATGGATGCAAAAGTCACCATAGATAATGTAATCGTTAATGTTTCGTTCAATTATCAATGAAAACCATGTAAGAATGGATGCAAAAGTCACCATAGATAATGTAATCGTTAATTTTTGTTCCCTTACAGCTGCTGCACTGTGATTTGGCCTACGGTGGACTGGAACGGACTTTGACGAAAATTGAGATGTAAGAAACAGAAATAACTAAAAGGAGAAGAACAAAAAAAAGGCGATGCGACCAAAACTCAGCGGGGCTGCCTTTTGTGTTCACATCTTCTCCCACCAGCGCGAGAGTCAAAGAGATTACCCAGGTTACATCAATTATAGCTTTGTAGACCCACTTCTTAACGTCATGATACTTTGAATGGAAAAAAGGTTGCGTATACCCGCTCTAATGAAATAACCGTGAGATTTATAAGCGACATGTAAGGGAACAACTGCCTCAATGTTAATGCTAAACCATTCATCCAAGAATGCTTCTCAGACCATATTTGGTTCTCCCACAAATTACAAGAAGCCCCTAATACTTGAATAAACACAGGACCTGCCACTGCTCCCACCAGAAAATCAACTATCGCCAGATGGATGATCAAGCAAGTACCACTGCGCTCCAGCTGATTCATCTTCACGAGTACAACAACACTGACAGCGTTAAGGATGACTATGGCCAGACATTCAACGATGAGCACAACAACCCACGAAATACACTCGGATGTAGCATATGACATCCATTTCTCGTCTCTCGTGTTATTAAGAGTACTCTCTATGGTGATGTTCGCCATTCTGTTCTTACCTGTGATGGTAAGGCACCCGATGAACTTACTAATGAAGAATGAGAAAAAAAAAATCAATAAATAATTATGGAATGAAGTTAGTTATACATTTGTTTAAGCGTTTAAGTAAATCACTTGAAATGTTTCTTTAGTATAGAGCATACCTTCGATTTCATTTGACAAACAGAATATCTAGCCGATTGAGAAGACTCGATCAATCCAGCTGCCAAACTATTTCAGAAACAGCTTCAAAGTTCTCAGTCAACCGTCCACTAATGCTGGGCACAATTCCTAGAGTACACTGGAACTATCCTAGATCACACAAAGCCAAGTGAACTCGTCATTAAAACAGTTTCTTCTTATATCTCACCGGAGATAAAAAGTCAGCTCCCAATCTTCAAATTTCTTTAAATAGAAAATCAAGTTGATCATATCGTACGCTTAAGAAAAGATACGATACGTTGTTGATGCATACGGTCAAGGAGGCTAACTTCAATAACAACTCTCAAGAGGTCACAAATCTAAATACAATCCAAAAATAGCAATTAAAAAGTTATTTGATTTACCCAATATTGGTTCATCTACCGGCTGCTGTTTACTGTTTACGCCACATTTCCTTGGAGAGTTCAAGAGCTGTTGTGAGGAATGTGTTTTCGCTCAAATTCACCTTCCATAAATTGTTCATGCCATTTTTTTATGAGAATAAACAATGGCTAGCTCTAGTCAGCTTTCAAAGGAATACTCCTTTGTAAACTTGAGATTAAGAAAAGGCAAGTGACGACATAACGCGAAAAAAAGGCGGATATCAGGGATAAATATCAGCTATTTACGTGTTTATCGCCATTGCTGTTCCCAGACATAACATATCAGTGATCAGTGACATAAGTGCGTTATCAAAGGATAGTACTTATAAATATGTAATGGGTAATACTTGTTGAGTAATCAAATTGTCATCAAATGCTAAATATGTTGTGTGTTTTTACATCGCTCGCAGCACCCGTGGGCAAGATGAAACGGATCCTGTGTTCTGATTGGCTACTCGAGCCGGCAAGATGGGCCCATCTTGCCCGCTTGGGGTTGCCCGCCTTGATCCCGCGCATGAAAAAAATACAATTAGAAGTACGTTCGTTATTCTTGGACAATTTCGGAGATGGAAACGCAGAAAGCGGCAGAAGATAGTTAAAACAAAGAAAACAGAAAACTCTCTTGAATTTGTTGTGCTACAAACACAGTTGGCTTTCTTTCTCGGCTCTCGAAGTGAACAAAATCATTTCTTATTAAAGCGAAATATATTTGCAATATAACAAATCCTTTATTAAGCAAGCTTGTTCGGTCAACATGACTGGATAATAGCCTCGTTCTTTTTTCGCATTTTTATGGACCTCGACTTCGTCTCGGTCCATATAAATGCAAGAAACGAGCATGGCCAATATCAAGCCATCTTCACCGAAAAAGCTTGGTTAATAACGCATATTTCCATTTAGACACTGCTGCGTCTTCAATCTTCAATTTCGGTCTTATGACAGAAGAACAGAATTAGGTGTTACAATCTTTGGTATCGTCCGTTTTCATTTGTCAATGAGGATTCCCCTGCGATATTTGATGAAAGCAATCTCGTGTTGCGAGTTGGATATGAATATCAGCTATGAAGAGATTGTATTCATTTCCACAGTCCCAGACGTGACTTATCCAAGTCCAATGACATCACAAGGTTATCACTAAGTAAAACTGAGGATAATTTAATGGGAAACACTTGATACTAAATTTATCAAGAATTGTCCACGCTAACACCAAATATTGTGTGGAAAATAAATAACTCAATGATCGATTGATTAGTTCTAAAAAATTACCTATATGTTAGCGTCATGAGTGATATACTGCTTGCACTAATCAGATCACAGCATTAGGGTACGTATCTCGCACCAATCAGATCACTTCGCTGGGGTATGCATCTCGCACCACTCAGATCACAGCATTAGGATTTGCTTGCACCTATCACAGAGTTAGGGAGTTTCCCACTTGCCAATCATGTTGTGGTATGTCATGCGAGCTCATGTAACCAGTGTAACAGTTCATGTACTTATGTTACTGAAATTCAACTCTATAAACCCTGAGATTTACTAGCATCTAATTTCTCCTCTCGATATCACCCCTAAATTAAACATTACGGTCAGGAGAATTAAGGAAATGATCTACAACTTGAAGAGCTCTTGATTGATCAATACGTTCTCTTAATTAGTCAGCACCATTTCGGATCAACGGAGAACAGTAAATAGAATATGCAGTGATATTAAGATGTCAAGGTTTAAACAGGTAAGACAACAGTTTGTAAACAGCAGGGTAAAGAAGGGATTTAGGAATTTAGGAGAAAAAAAACCTTTTTTAGCGTACCGAGGTATATAGTGCTCAAGGCTAGTTTTGTGGCTTAAGGATAAAAATTCCCAGAGCATTTTCAATAAGCGTATTTGATCGATAATCTTGCTTTTGCTTTGTGATTGCTCTTTTGGCGAAGGTTGAAAATATCACAAGCTATATTTCAAATCGCCATTAAGTTGGTTTCAATACTTGATCGGAATATCCGGAACACTCGCCGGCGGAAAATATGCGGGCTACTCGGGCTTATGTGCCTTTCAGGCGGTGATACGTTCTTTCGTTTCTGTAGTATAGTTTTATAAATATACAAATTCGCGAGTCTTTTCATTCAAAACACAAGATGTTATTTATTTTGTGTGCTTAATTTAATTAAGTTTCAAATCAAGGGGACTATTTCAAAAATATATATCGACACGTAGCAAAACACTAGTCTGCACAACCAGCACAATATATTTAGATTTTTTGTTGGACTAAGACGACAAAAGCATGTGAGTTATGACTGATTTCTCTCTTAATGCACGTTACATTATGTCCGAATTGTTAACAAATACAAACTAACTCTCGAGCCCCCTCAATAGGTTTTTTTAATTCTTAAACTTTCAAGGAATGACTTTCGATCGATTTTTTGTTTAACCAAGACACTCTTCGCGCTAAGAACTTTGTTAGTTTATCGGCACCTGTTATCCAAATAACGTATGGAATCATATGCTGATTAATTCTTACAGTCTCAACTGAATAAAAACTGATGAATCAAAGATTACGGAGAGGAGAATCATCCTGGTTTGAACTGTTTGGAGTCTGACGAAATATGATTTTCATTATACCTTGTCTTAATTCTGGCAGCCGCATGGCGTAGATTATGGGATTTATTAACGAATTTGCCAGGTACAACATCAACACACCTCTGAACAAGTGATCGGCTAATCGCCGGTTAAGGTTTTTAAGTAACTGGGGGTTCAAATTGCTTAAGCTTCGTCCAATTATCAATGGAAGCCAAGTAAATATGGATGCAAGAGTCACCATAAACAACGTATTCGTTAATTTTCGATCCATTACACTTGATGAGCCGTGATTTGGGAGACGATGACAGAAACGGACTTTGACAAAAATTGAGATGTAAGAAACAGAAATTACAAAGAGAAGAACCTCAAAAAATAAAAAATACATAATATGGCGGCCTTTTCTGCTTATATCTTTCCCCAGTATAGCAGCAGTCACAAACATTAACCAAGTTACACCAACTATAACTCCATAGACCCATTTCTTAACGACACGATACTTGAAAGGGGAAAAGGTTGCATGCGCCCGCTCTAATGAAATAACCGCGAGATTTAAGAGCGACAAATAAGGAAGGGACTGCCCCAATGCTATCGTCAAATAATTCATCCAAGAGTACTTCTTAGACCAGACTGTTTCCTCCCACAGATCACAGGAAGCTCCTACCGTGTTAATAAACACAGGACCTGTCACTGCCCCTACCAGAAGATCGACTATCGCCAGGTGGATGATCAAGCATGTACCCCTGCGCTGCAGCTGGTGCTTCTTCAAGAGTACAGCAGCACTGATGGCATTAAGGATGACTATGGCCAGACATTCAACGATGAGCAGAACAAGCCACGGAATACACTCGGATGTAGAATGAGACTTCCATTTCTCGTCGCTTGTGTTATTAGGAGTAATCTGTATGGTGCTGTTAGCCATTGAGTTCTTGCCTGTGTTGAGAAGACACCCGATGAACTGAAGAAGGAAGGAGGAGGAACAATGAACAATTATGGAATAGTTACTTCATTAAGTGTTATGGGTCGAAGCAAATCATTCATGTTTCTTTAGGATATAACATACCTTCGACTTTATGTCACAAAATATCAGTCTAAGCAATTGAAGAAACTCAAACAGCCGATCCAACTGGCAAAATATTTCAGCAACAGCTTCAAAGTTGTCAGTCAGCCGTTCACTAATGGTGTAATTTGTAGAGTGAACTGAATCTTTCCAAGATCACACAAAGCTACCTGAATTCGTTGTCAATACAATTTACTCTTATATCTCATGGTAAAGCACTGGTAACAACTCTCAAGAGGTCAGAAATCTGATTACAGTCCAAAAATAGCAAAAAGGAAGTTAATCGAAATATTGTTTCATCTACCGACCGCTGAGAGTCCCAAGTGTTGTTGTATGGATAGTATTTTTGCTCAAATTCGCCTTCAATAAATGGTTAATTCCATTTTTTAAAAACTCAAAATAAAGGTACAGCTTTAACTAGCTCTATTCAGCTTTCATAAGACCCCCCCTACGTAAATCGAGGTTAAAACCATTATTTAAAAAAAAAAAAACCAGTGAAAGGATAAGGCGAATATAAGACGGGATATCAGTGATATATGTCTGCTACGTCCGGGAACTACACTGGCTACTTGTTGAGTCACGGATGATATTCAAAGTTTTGCTCATCACTTTCAAGATTATCCACGGTCATTTTCCAGCTTACTTGTCGTCTCTCCTACAACAATACCACCCACAACGAAGCCTACTTTCATCCACAAAACTACTTTTCACTGTCTCTACTGTGAACTTTGTAACATATGGTGAACGTGCCTTTTCTTTCTCCGCACATGTATTGGAACAGTCCACCGGATTCTGTTAAAAAATACAATATCTCTTTCATCTTTGAAATCTGCCCTAAAAACATTCTTGTTTCGGAAATTTTATTCTTGATTTATTTTATGAGGAACTGTAGCTAGCTTTTATATCAACTAATTCTCAATTAATTATTTCCTCTATTTTATTTATTACTGTTATGAGAAACATTTTATAGGTATCAACTGATATATTACTATTCTTCTTTATAGTAATGTAAGATCATTGAGTTTAAATACTAAATTATTAGTATCATTGTTATGTTATTTACATGTATATCGCCACAGTTGTTTCCAGACATAACATATCAGTGATTGGTGACGTAAGTGGGTTCAGTGAAAGAGTGTTATTGATAACTTAGACACATCGTGCGCTCTGATTGGTCAAAAATCTATTGCATATTTGCCTGCATACCCATAGAAAACTGAAACACCTTCCCGTCCTGTGAATGGCGCCACACGGGGCGAATTCCCAGATTTTAATTTGGTTCGGAGGAAACGAAGAGGGAACTTTGAACACCAAAAGCAACGGAAACGATTTTATTTTTCCAAAATCCTTAAATTTTTTACTTAAAGTACAGTTGAAATACCTTTTTGCTCCATTTTTAAGCCTTTAGTTTTCGCCGCGCGGTTAACTTGAAAGAACTTCAGAAACAGTCGTCTAGAATTCCCGAAACTACTCGCCGAGAAACGTTTGCCGGTAAACCATTCGGCTGTACCTCGTGGTTTACAAAGTTTTTTTGTGTTCTCCCAACATCTCGCGTGGTTTATAAGCCTGTAAAAAGATTAAAAGGTTTGGTTTTTTACTTTAAATATAAGTTATCGCAGGCGCAAATCTTACTTAATTCTTAAAGAGTTACCATGGTGTAAATCTCTATGTACGCACGGCCGTGCATACATTCTTTAATCAGTGCATTTTTACTGTTACAAGCCGCGACTTATGTAAGGCCAGGGTTTTTTTTTAGCAGTTCTAAATAAGCCGCAGCTTGGATAAGACGCAAAACCACTTGTGTAAACTAACAGTATTACGGCTTGTTTGCGGCTTACGCAAGAAGCTAGCTTACAAAAAAAATGTTATTCAAAGACATGAGTCTGCTGCTTAGAAGCGAAAAACGAACGAATGTTTTGCAAGTACAAGACCCGTGTGTAGATTTACCATGCTTAAATTGTTGTTTACTAGAATACACGGCCAAAAAATTTCGTGAGCTTTGTGTTGACAATTTTGAAATTGTACTCTTTTGATATCAAAGTATTCTCTTGAACGATACTTTTAGACCATATCAACACTTAAAAAAAATAATGTTTGAAACAGTAGACGTCAAGTTATGTGTTCGCGTCTCGAGCAACTGAGAATAAAAAATAATCGAAAAACTTGTAGCTATATCGGGTCAAGTCATGAGGTACGTGGCGGGAGTCGATCGAAAGGGATTGGATATTGGGCTACCAAGAGTTTTGGTAAAATGATGTTGAAATTCTTATTCTTCTTAATTCAATGACACGATACGATGGAACTCTCCCTATTCTTGGGCTCCGAACATGGGAATAAATACTGTCAATCCAGTTAAAAAAAGAGACGTTGAATATAGAGGGTTTGCCTAGCTCACAAAGTCGTGTCCTCATTATGATGGCAAGAAATTTGCGAGTTGATGAAGCTATGTATCTGGTTTCGCAGCCAATTTGTATGCTGATCATAATTAAGTATAATTCAGGCTGTAGGGGAACATAATCTGTCTAAAAGGTCTCTGAGTGAACTTGTAGAGGTGGTAGAGAACTTGCTGTATTTACTGCGCTGTATCTGTTTTGCCGGAAGAACTGGCAGAGGAAAAACTTGGCTTGGCTCTTATCCTCGTTTCGCTTATCTTTTGAATTTCAGACCAAGCTGCGTTTAAAATTTTTATCATTTTATCTGCCATCTTATTGTTTTCATTCGAGACCGTTACCTATTTTTTTACTCATATTTTTGTAGCTTGTTCGTTCACATCAGCTGAACGCAATCATAGCATGGTCGCTAATTCACTACAATGTCAAGCTTTGACTCAGTTTGGCTGCATGTTACTGAGCCCAGCTTTAATAGTCCATTCACATGCATGACTACCCCAGATCAGCGGAAAAAGCGTACGCATAAACGATGAAATAATGGGCTTCTTTGTTTAAGCTCCTTACAAGAGACTAGGGACAAGCAAAACAAGCAACATGGCGGATGGACACACTGACAGGAGCTCCGCCTCAAACGTTTCTGACCCGTCCTCTAACTTGCACTACGAAGAGAATTCCTCTGAATTCGAACAGCACTTATCATACAACGCTCATTAGCAAAGGTTTAGCTGGAATGGAACCCTTGAAGAGCTTGAAAGTTTTGTCGATACAAAACTTTTGCGGCTGATCGATGATGGCTACAGCGATTTCAAGACAAAGAAGTCATACAACAGCTCTAGTGTTATCCTAAAGCCATCAAATGTAACACTTAACTTCTACCGAAACACCAAGACGCTTCAAGTGCAAGGGAAAGCTGCCAAAGATGTTAGAGACATTCTTAATGAACTGAATCAAAATAACTTGCTTGTTGCGAACTTAATAGTAGATACTGCCGAGCACAACATCGACTCCGCTATGATCAACCAAGAATTCATTTCTACATTGAACAACAGCTTGATAACTGACCAGAATGACCTTTAAATCTTTAAAAACGAAATTGACAAACTTTAGAAAGCTATCCTTGGGTTTCACCCACGTGACCAATACCTTAGCAACGGTTACTATCCGCCATCTCGGTGTCCCTCGAGCGTAAACAAACCGTATCTAACGAAGAGTTCATGTGAGAAAGAAGGGATGGTTTTATGCATTGTTGTTGGCTGTTCGAGCAAAAGTGGAAAGCATAGACTAAGGATTTTTTCGTATAATAATTTAATAATATTATTATTTCTATAGCGCAAAATTCATTATATATATGATCTAATGCGCTATACCTAAGATCATCACAAATCAAGGGGAAGAACAGGAGATACTAGAAGTTGTTGTATTGTTCGAGGCTTGCGGCTGTTGTAGATCCTCGATTTTTTGGTCGAGCTTTTCTTTGAGCTTCTTAGCCGATGGAAAATCGATGTCATTAGCCCTCGCATACGGCACTTCATTGACCTATGTCGGCAAAATCCATGAGCATTTTACCTGACTGCAAGTAAGCTTGGGGTGTCACGAAAACTCACACCCCGAGAACTCAGACTCCTCGAAAATTCAAGAGATAAACTCGACTCATGATCACTCCTGGTAATCCCTCGTGTATTTTGACCTTTTGGGTCTTCATCCAACTGAAGCAGCAAAAGCAAGGCCGCAAGTTGCACGTTTCGCAAAATCGTCCGATGGTTGAGTATTAAAACATTTTAGAGTGACACAAGACTTCATTTAGCTTAGATTTCCTCCATTTTTCCCGTTAATTTTGAACTTTTCATTCACAGTCAACGGGATCAAATGCGCTCGCTCCAACACCAAAGTATTAAAATGTGGCGTGATTTTGACGAGCCGAAAGGGAGTTTGTTTACCTTTTTGTACTTCGTCGCACAGATCCTTGTTGTCGCTCTGTTAAAATTCTTAAATATTTCGCGATAATAATGGATACAAACAGAGACTCAGCCCACCAGTCCCAAAACGAAGACAATTTTGCGACCCTTGGGCTAGAGTTCTTAAATGAGGCAGAAAGAGAAAAACAACGCGAAAGAAGACTCGGCATCAGCGCCGTCACGATTCGCCTCACTGAAGAATCACTCTTGATATTGTTGTCCGTCTTTCGCGTCGGATTTGTTGCATTATTCCACCGGTTATATTATAAAAAAATTGGTTCATGCTTTATGCTATGCACTATCGAATTATGGAGCACTTCGGAAGCTTGGAGAACACTTCGAGGGACCTGAGTTTTCGGTGTCTGAGTTTTCGTGACACCCAGCGACCTTGCCATGAATTCCAGTAGTTGCCTCTAACATAAATAAAACACTCGCGATATGTGGGCATGACTCAGCCAGTCCAGCTTTGCATCCCAAGCAATGGGCTGACAAAATAGTCCCATCGTTTTCGGAAATGACCCAAATGTTCACTAAAGGATCATTCATATGCTGTGAATGCCAAACTCGTGCTCTCACGGCATACTTGCCGGCGATTACTTTGCCTACAACTGAGGTTACAAATCCCGACACCATTTGATTAAACGCCTCTAGACTCTTGAACGCCTTGAACTGCTTCTTAGTGTAGAAGCTGGTCTCAAGAACGAGGTAACTCAGCAAGTCCGACGCTTCTACCGGAGGCAAGCATTTTGGACTGAACTTCTCGGCTGGTATGCTTGTAGGGTCAACCCCAATGACAGAGATCTTTTGCAAACATCTTTCCTTCCAACTCTCTAAGCTTTCGGCATACTCAGAGAGCACTGGGATACCTTAAGATGAATGCCAGATACTTTTATCGCTTTTTTCTTCCTGGATATTCATGTAGTTGGCGAAATAATACGGCGATAAGAGAGAGGGCTTCACTATAGAAATCGACTAATTATTCATAAATTTGACGCTCGAGGGACACCAACATGGCGGACACTAACTTCAGCAAAGCTTGTGACGTCACCTGAAACCCAACAATAAACGCCATTCAACGAAAATTTGAATTTTCCGCGAATCTGTCCCAAGTGGATGCGTTGCAACGTAAAATTGATGAATACAATTAACAATTATTCTTTGAAATCTAGGCGAATACTGGCTAAATATTCCCGAAAGCCACTATCCCCCGAGATTGAAAGGAATGATTGTTTTAGTATATACACACGAAGTGATCTGAACAAAATTAAAAGGAAGCCATTTAAAAGCAATTTCTGCGAGTTTACGTCCGCTATTTTGTTTTTCACATTATCCACTCGCTCGGAGGTGTACATTGTTGATTATTAAAAACTGGATCATTGGATAATGCGGTTCAAGACTTTTTATTGGCTTAGCCATTATGGTATATGAGCCAATATACCATAATCTACAAATATGGTTAGCGCACGCGTCAGTTTAAAATTAAAAGGGAGCTAAAAAATTGAATGAAATTGAATAATTTAATTTAACGTTTTTAATAAAACAATTATTCCACTCGTGTTTGTTGGGTATGAGATGATTATAGCCAACGAGGCTCGTAGCGCCTCGTTGGCTATCTTATCATCTCATATCCAACGCACGCTCGTGGAATAATTGTTAATTAGCCCGAGATAGCTAACCAATCAGATTGCTTGAAGCGCCAAGATCACTGAGTGTGTATATACTAAATTGAAATGCGCCGAGCACAAAGTAAAGATCCAAGAACTTCAACAAGAAAGAGTAAGTCTGATGGAATCTATTAAAGTTCTCTCTTCGGATCAATCGGTAGGTTCACGCGATCACAACCAGCCTCTGATGACTGGCGACCCGTTACCTCAAACAAGTCACGAGGGAAGAAGAAAAAGAAAGGGAAAGTCAGTTCCCAGAACCAGCAACTACAAATGGAAAAAAACAATACTAGTGGGAACGGCCGAAGGGAGCAAAGACCTAATGAAGATAAAATTATTGTTGAAGATTCGATTGTCAAAGGATTACGCAAGGACTTATTAAGTCGGGCGGCTAAACGGCGCGTAACCATGAGAAGTTTCCCTGTTGCTACAACCGCAGACATGGAGCATTATCTACAACCAAGCTTGGCTACAAAACCGAAGGCGATAATCCTCCATGTCGGAACAAATGGTCTGAAAAATTCATCAACTGCGCGGGATGTGGGAGAGAAAATCGTCGATCTGGGGAATATGATTGCTACAAACTCTCCCAACACTACTGTAACCATCTCCGCAATCACACAAAGATTAGACGAAGAATCGCTCACGAAGAAAGTAAAGGACTGCAACAAAGTTTTAAAAACATTTTGCAATCAGAATGGCTGAGGCTTTGTCGAACACTTGAACATCGACGAAACATGTCTGAACAATCATAAACTCCATCTCAACAAGAAGGTATTGCTATTTTAGCGAGTAATTTTGTAAAAATGTACTTCATTGATACGATTCTTACTTGACAACTGTGTCGACACCTGACCTCACTACCACCTCTGGTGCCCGGTTCAGGTCAACTCTAATGCCAACATGTCGTGGATTCAAAATGGCTAGTTTGAACATAATGATGAACTTCGTGTTTTTCTAAATGATCAAAACATCGACGTTCTAGCCATAAATGAGACCAGGCTAAATGAAAGTATTTTCTATCGGGAGGTTAAAGTCCAGGGTTATGATATAATACGTCGTGACAGGTCAACAAATGGTAGGTTAGGTGGTGGCGTATGTTTTTACATTCGTTCAAACATAAGCTATCTTGTCCGCACAGATCTGGACAGTCAGCTCCTGGAAATAATATCAATTGAAATTCGTAAACACAACTCAAAACCCTTTGTTATTACTTCATGGTAATTTTCTCGCTTTCTCCGCTAATTGCAATTCAGAAATCGAGGCGTACAGTAGGAAAATAAGGATAGAAATGACGAATGAATAGTTTGAGACAATCTAAATTGGACTTCTTATCGCTTGGCAGTTGGGAAAGATCGTAACTGTCTTTACATTATTTGGCAAAAGCAATGGCTTTCGGCGAAATAAAGGAAATGGCAAAAGATATATTCATGACTGCCTTTGCTTACTGCTCTCATCTTTGACTTGGATCATTAAATCTCATTCTACGGAAAGGAAAATCCTTTGCAAAGGTCACTCGCTTCTAAATTGCATTTTCGGGTCATTTCCGGCATCTGTGGAAGTATAACGGGTTGAAAATTCGAATAATCGACGATAAATTGAATTTACTAAACATGGTAAATCAATTGCGGTCAAAGCAGAGAGACTTGTGGGTTATAATGCGGCTAAGAACTCTCATTCCAGAGAAAGTCAAACTTCCAGCTATATCGAATGGCAATTTTACCACATTTAACTTACTGTTCCGTTGTAAGGCATTTTCTGAAAGCTTCTGATACACGTAAGCTAGAGAGGATCCAAGATAAGGCTCTTAGAGCTATCTACCGTGACAAAGTGCCAAGTTATGAAGAACTGCTGGCTGCTGCTGGTCTCCCGACACTGTTCAATCGAAGACTCCAAGATATTGCCATTTTAATGTATAAGGTTAAGAATAACCTATGCCCACAATATATTACCAATCTTTTTAAAAGACAACAAAGTAACCATGATCTCAGAAACGCTGATTTTATTTTGCCGAGATTCATCACAGTAACGTATGGAAAACATTCAGTGAAGTATTTAGGTCCAAAGTTATGGGACAGGATACCCAATAATTGTAAATCAGTTAGTTTGAAGACTTTTAAAAAATACATTAGAAATAGGGATTTGAGCACCTTAATTGACGTGGGCAGTGGGTGCAAATGTCATCTGTATTCAACTTGAATGTTAACTACTAGTTTTACAGTTTTACTATGATACATATATTTTTGATATTCATTCCTTCTGTAAATAGCTTTTATCTTGATTCATCCCGTATATAGTTTTGATATATTGTAACTTATCTTAAGTGTCCCCAATTAGCAGCAATGATAAATCTATATATAAACATTGATAAAGTTATGATGATGATGACGAAATGGTTATTGAACTATAGCGAACGCAATGGTAAATCACCTGGCTTCAAACGGCCAGGAGTCCGGCGGAACATAAGTTGCATTATTCCTTGTCTTAGTTCTGGCATCCGCATGGCGTAGATTATTGGATTTATAAGCGAGTTGGCCATAAATATTACCACTATCGTCCTTCTAATAGGAAATGCAAACCGCCAAGCAATATTGTCAGCGAACTTGGGATAAAAAATGCTAACAACCTGCTGTATCATCACTGGTAACCAAGTAGTTACAGACTACTGCGCACTTGCTGCGGTACTGTGACGCAGTCGACGATTAGAGCGGACCTTAACTAGAACAGAAACTGAAGAAACAATGGTCATAGAGAGTAAAATGAAGACAGGTGCAAGCGTTCCAATGTGGTGGCCAGCGGTATCTTTGAGCAAAAGAAATCTTACTTTTTCGGCGGCAGTAGTTAACCAAATGCAAATGATTACCACGCCATAAACCCATTTCTTAATGAAACGATGCTTGAGCGGAAAAATGGCTGCATGTGCCCTCTCAAGTGAAATTGCAGTAAGGTTTACAAGCGAAGCACTAGAGAAGACCTCCTTTAATACTATTGTTGATAGATGAATTTTCCGAGTGTACTCCCACAAATCACAGACACTCCCTATCCACAAAATTTCCAAGGGCCCAGAAACTACCCCAATCAAGAGATCGACTACCGCCAGATGGCTAATTAAATTTATTAAAAACTAGATCATTGGATAATGCAGTTCAAGACTTTTTGTTGGCTTAGCCATTATGGCATATCAGCCAATATACCATACTCTACAAATATGGCAAGCGTACGTGTCAGCTTAAAATTAAAAGGGAGCTAAAAATTTAATAAAATTTAATAATTTAATTTAACGTTTTTAATAAAACAATTATTCCACTCGCGCTTGTTGGATATGAGATGATTAGAGCCAACGAGGCGCGTAGCGCCTCGTTGGCTATCTATCATCTCATATCCAACGCGCGCTCGTGGAATAATTGTTAAATATACTCCGCCGCTGTAGCTGGTGGTTTTTCACCAGTGCAATAATGGTGATCATATTAAAGACGACTATGGCCAGATATTCAATGATGAACACGAAGAGCCACGGGATGCACTGTGATGCTGGAAGCACTAATTCCTTGCTCGTGTTCGTCCCTGTGCTGTTGACTTTTACTGCCAGCCGTCAGTAAGGTCTCGTGCGTGATTGTACTTCATTAAAACAGTTTCTTCTTACCTCTCACCGGAGATAAAAAATCAACTCCCAATATTCAAATTTCTTTAAATACAACAACAAGTCGATCATTTTGTACGCTTAAGAAAAGATACGATACGTTGTTGATGCAGGCGGTCAAGGAGGCTAACTTCAGTAACAACACTCAAGAGGGCAGAAATCTAAATACAATCCAAAAATAGCAAAAAGGAAGTTATTTGATTAATCCAATATTGGTTCATCTACCGACTGTTGTTTACTGTTTGCGCCACATTTCCTTGGAGAGTTCAAGAGCTGTTGTGAGGAATGTGTTTTTACTCAATTTCGTTTTCATGACAGAAGAACGGATAATTAGGTGTTACAATCTTTGGTATCGTCCGTTTTCATTTGTCAATAATGATTCCCCGTGCGAAATTTGATGAAAGCAATCTTGTGTTCCGGGTTGGATATGAATATTACCTATGAAGAGATTGTATTCATTTCCACATTTCATCCCAGACGTGACTCATCCAAGTCCAATGACATCACAAGGTTATCACTAAGTAAACTGAAGATAATTTAATGGGCAACACTTGATACTAAATTTATCGAGAATTCTCCATGCAAACACCAAATATTGTGTGGAGAATCGATAACTCAATGATCGATTGATTAGTTCTAAAAAAATACCTATATGTTAGCGTCATGAGTAGTATACTGCTTGCACTAATCATATCACAGCATTAGGGTACGTATCTCACTCCAATCAGATCACTGCAACAGGGTATGCTCGTACCAATGAGATCTCAGCATTAGGGTATGTATCTCGCACCAATCAGATCCCTTAGAATTCACTGGGGTATGTATCTCGCACCACTCAGATCACAGCATCAGGGTATGCTTGCACACCTATCAGAGAGTTAGGGAGTTTCCCACTTGCCAATCACGTTGTGGTATGTCATGCGGGCTCATATAACCAGTGTAACAGTTCATGTCCTCATGTTATTGAAATTCAATTCTATAAACCCTAAGAGTTACTAGCAGGAAATGATCCACAACTTAAAGTGCTCCTGATTGATCAATACGTTCTCAGTCAGCACCATATGAGATGAGCGGAGAACAGTAAATAGAATTCGCAGTGTGATGTTAAGATGTCAAGGTTTCAACAGAGAAGACAGCAATTTGTAAACAGCAGGGGAAAGAAGAGATTTATTAATTTATGATGTAAAAACACTTTTTTTAGCGTACCGAGCGATGTAGTGCTCAGGGCTAGTTTAGTGGCTTAAGGATAACAATTCCCAGAGCATTTTCAATAAGCATGTTTGATCGATAATCTTGCTTTTGCCTTGTGATTGCTGTTTTGGCGAAGGTTGAACAAATCGCCTCCACTACCATGTATACCATGAAACACATCCATTCCTTTGCTTCAAGAGATCTCAGTTGACCTTGTGTTTAAACGGTATTGCATATAAAATTAAATGGTTACTTGTCACAATGGTTAGTCTTTGCCCTGTTCAAAGACATTCTTGAATAAATAACTTAAACACTCCAACACAATCTAAGATATAATTTTCTCAGTGGTTTCCGTGACGCTGACATCCAAAATCACTTTATCATCGCCTATCGCTGACGCGTGAAAAACAAAACAAAACAAAACTTTTCCTTGTAGAAAAATCAGGTAAATGCGCTTGAGTGCGGTAAAATTTAAGGCAAGTGGCACCAAAATCCAAAACAGTATGAGAGCTTCCGATAATTGATCGGAATATCAAGCACTTGCCGGCGGAAAATACGCCGGGTACTCGGGCTTATGTGCCTTCAGCAAGCGGAGATACATTGTTTGGCTTCTGTATTATAGTTTTATAAATACACAAATTCGAGAGTCTTCCGATGCAAAACACAAAATTTTATTTATTCTGTATGCTGAATTTAATTAAGTTTCAAGTCAAGTGGACTATTCGAAAAATATCGACTCGTGGCAAAACACTCGTCTGCACAACTAGCACAATATATTCAGAATTTCTGTTGGACTTAGATAACAAAAACTTGGGAGTTATGACTATTTCTCTCTTAATGCACATTACATTATGTTCGAATTCTTACCAAATAAATGACAAAATAACCCTTTAGCCCCCTTAATACGTTATTTTAATTCTTAAACTCTCAAGGAAAGACTTCCGATCCACCTTTTTAAAAGTCAAAACTTTCTTGCAATTAGCATAAAAATTTTATGTTTAACCAAGACACCCGTCGCGCTGAGAACTTTATTAGATTATCAGCAATTTTTATCCGGATAAAGTATTGAATCATATGCTGATTAATTCTTACAGTCTGAACTGAATGAAAACTAATCAAAGATTACGGAGACGAAGATCATCCTGGTTTGAACTGTTTGGAGTCTGGCGAAATATGATTTTCATTATACCTTGTCTTAATTCTGGCAGCCGCATGGCGTAGATCATGGGATTTATCAACGAATTTGCCAGGTACAACATCAACACACCTCTGTACAAGTGATCGGCTAATCGCCGGTTAAGGTTTTTAAGTAACTGGGGGTTCAAACTGCTTAAGCTTCGTCCAATTATCAATGGAAACCAAGTAAATATGGATGCAAGAGTCACGATAAACAACGTATTCGTTAATTTTCGATCCTTTACAGTTGATGCGCTGTGATTTGGGAGACGATGACAGAAACGGACTTTGACAAAAATTGAGATGTAAGAAACAGAAATTACAAAAAGAAGAACTGCAAAAAACGAAAAATACATAATGTGGCGGCCTTTTGTGCCTATATCTTTCCCCAGTATAGCAGCGGTCACAGATATTAACCAAGTTACACCAACTATAACTCCATAGACCCATTTCTTAACGACATGATACTTGAAAGGAAAAAAGGTTGCATGCACCCGCTCTAATGAAATAACCGCGAGATTTAAAAGTGACAAATTAGGGAGGGACTGCCCCAATGCTATCGTAAAATAATTCATCCAAGAGTACTTCTTAGACCAGACTGTGTCCTCCCACAGATCACAGAAAGCTCCTACCCTGTTAATAAACACAGGTCCAGCCACTGCTCCCACTAGAAGATCAACTATCGCCAGGTGGATGATCAAGCATGTACCCCTGCGCTGCAGCTGGTGCTTCTTCAAGAGTACAGCAGCACTGACGGCATTAAGGATGACTATGGCCAGACATTCAACGATGAGCAGAACAAGCCACGGAATACACTCGGATTTAGAGTACGACATCCATTCCTTGTCACTTGTGGTATTAGGAGTAATTTTTATGGTGCTGTTAGCCATTGAGTTCTTGCCTGTGTTGATAAGACACCTGATGAACTTTAAAAGGAAGGGGGAGAAACAATAAATAATTACGGAAATAATTAAGTGTTATGGGTCAAGCAAATCGTTCAAAATGTTTCTTTAGGATATAACATACCTTCGATTTTATATCACAAAATATCAGTCTAAGCAGTTGAAGAAACTCAGACAGCTGATCCAGTTGCCAAACTATTTCGGCAACAGCTTCAAAGTTGTCAGTGAATTGTGTTTACTGAATCTGTCCAAGATCACACAAAGCTAACTGAATTCGTTGTTAATACAATTTCCTCTTATATCGCATGGTAAAGCATTGGTAACAACTCTCAAGAGGTCAGAAATCTGATTACAGTCCAAAAATAGCAAAAAGAAAGTTAATCGAAATATTGTTTCACCTACCGGCCGCTGAGAGTTTCAAGTGTTGTTGTGTGGATTGTGTTTTTGCTCAAATTCACCTTCAATAAATGGTTCATTCCATTTTTTAAAAAGTCAAATAAAGGTACAGCTTTCACTAACTCTATTCAGCTTTCATAAGACCCCCCTACGTGAATCGAGGTTAAAACCATTATTTTAAAAGAATCAGTTAAAGCATAAGACGAATGTGAGACGGAAATCAGTGATATATGTGCGCTAAGTCCGGGAACTACACTGGCTAACTGTTGAGTCACGGATTATATTTAAAGTTCTGCTCATCACTTTCAAGATTATCCATGGTAATTTTCCAGCTTACTTGTCGTCTCTCCTACAACAATACCACCCACAACGAGGCTTACGCTCATCCTCTAAACTACTTTTCACTGTCTCTACTGTGAACTTTGTGACATATGGTGAACGTGCCTTTTCTTTCTCCGCACATGTATTGGAACAGTCTACTGGATTCTGTTAAAAAATACAACGTCTCTTTCATCTTTGAAATCTGCCCTGAAAACACTCTTGTCTCGGAAATTTCATTCTTGAGTTATTTTATGAGGAACTGCAGCTAGTTTCATATCAACTGATTCTCAATTAATTATTTCCTCTATTTTATTTATCACTGTTATGAGAAACATTTTGTAGGTATGAACTGATGTATTACTATTTTTCTACATAGTGATGTTGATATATTATTTACATGTGTATCGCCACATACAGTTGTTTCCAGACATAACATATCAGTGACTGGTGACGTAAGTGGGTTTGGAAAGAGCGTTATTGATAACTTAGACACGTCGTGCGCTCTGATTTGTCAAAACTCCATTGCATATTTGCGTGTATGCCCATAGAAAACTGAAACAACCTCCCATCCTGTTAAATGGTATCACACGGGGCAAATTCCCAGATTTTAATTTGGTTGGGAGGAAACGAAGAGGGCACTTTGAACGCCAAAAGTAACGACAAGGAGTTTATTTTTCCAACATCCTTAAATTTGTTTTTCAAACTGCAGTTTAAATAACTTTTTGCCCCATTTTAAGGCTTTAGTTTTTGCTACGTGGTTAAAGTTAAAGAACTTCAGAAATTCTCGTCTAGAATTTCCGAAACTGCTCGCCGAGAAATTTTGCAAACTATTCGGCTGTGCCTCGTGGCTTACAAACTTTCCTTCCTCGTGTTCTCCCAACATTCCGCACGGTTATAAGCCTGTAAACGGATGAAGAGTATTATTTATTGCTTAGATATAAGTTATCGCGGGCGCAAGTCCTACTTAATTCCTCAGGAGCTACTATTGTGTGATTAACAATTATTCCACGAGCGCGCGTTGGATATGAGATGATAGATAGCCAACGAGGCGCGTAGCGCCGAGTTGGCTATAATCATCTCATATCCAACAAACGCGAGTGGAATAATTGTTTTATTAAAAACGTTAAATTAAATTAAATTTAAATTAAATTTTAAGCTCCCTTTTAATTTTAAGCTGACACGTACGCTTACCATATTTGTAGATTATGGTATATTGGCTGATATACCATAATGGCTAAGCCAATAAAAAGTCCTGAATTGCATTATCCAATGATCTAGTTTTTAATAAGTCTCTTTATTAAAAACCGGATCATTGGATAATGCAATTCAAGACTATTTGTTGGCTCAGCCATTATGGTATATGAGCCAATATACCATAATCTAACATCTGTACCTTGTAACATCCGGTTTCTTCTTACAAAATAAAGTCGAGAAGATTTGTCTAATATCTTAGGGGCGTTTTATTTTAATAAAACAATTATTCCACTCGCGCTTGTTGGATATGAAATGATTATAGCCAACTCGGCGCTACGCGCCTCGTTGGCTATCTATCATCTCATATCCAACGCGCGCTCGTAGAATAATTGTTAATTATTAAAAACTGGATCATTGGATAATGCAATTCAAGACTTTTTATTGGCTTAGCCATTATGGTATATGAGCCAATATACCTTAATCTAATATCTGTACATTGTAACATCCGGTTTCTTCTTACAAAATAAAGTCGAGAAGATTTGTTTAATACCTTGGAGGCGTTTTTTTTTTAATAAAACAATTATTCCACTCGCGCTTGTTGGATATGAGATGATTATAGCCAACTTGGCGCTACGGCCTCGTTGGCCATCTATCATCTCATATCCACGCGTGCTCGTGGAATGATTGTTAATTACTCCATAAACCCATTTCTTGATGAAACGATGTTTGAACGGGCAGAATGTTGCATGTACCCTCTCTAATGAAATGGCAGCGAGATTCAGAAGAGAAGCAAAAGAGAAGTGCTGAAATGTGTTCTGCACTAGTAGAGAGCTAGCTCTGTTAATCTCCCAGGGGTCACAGTGACGCCCTAACCAGTAAGTAAACGAAGGACCTGAGACTGTGTCGACTAAGAGATCGACTGTCGCCAGATGCCAGATGGATGATCAAGTATGTACTTCGGCGCCGTAGCTGAAGCTTCTTCACGAATACGATAATGGTGATGACATTAAGGATGAATATAGCCAGGCATTAACCGATAAACACAGAAACCCATGAAATGAACTCGGATTCAAGAAATGGCAAGCCGCTCTTATTGCTCGTGTCAAATCGCCAAAGGATCTAAATCAGAACAAAACAGGTACTAATAATATGATTATGGAATAAAAGTTCTTTCTAAATACGCAAGTAGTTTCATAGAAATTTAAATTGTCTTCCATAGGTTCAATCGATAACGGCAAACTAATCTTGCTCAAGGTGACTTCAAAATTGATTCATAGAGAGCATAAAACTTTAATTCAATTGGTTTTCGTCTAATGTATCTTGAAAATGGCATGAAAAGTAAAACACGATCACAAACTTTAAACTTCTTTTTACATAATGTAAAAAGCGATGATGTTCGTTTGTAAAGATTGAGAAACAGTCAAACCAAGGCGATTACCCAGGACACGAACAAGTTTCTCGCCGCAGGAAAGTATCTCAGATTTATTAAATGATCGATCTCGTTACGATAAAAAGCTTGTATAACACTCTCAGGCTAAAGAAGTTACCTTGAATGCAGAACTAGATGAAGTGAATAAATGGATTCTCAGTCATTTTCTTTTTATCAAAAAAAAAAAAAAAAAAGAATTTGTAATTTTTGGAACTGATGCTAGGCTTTCTAAAGTTACTGACACGGTAGTTGTCAAAATAGGTGATTATGAAATAAATAGAGTTTATGATTTTAAGTATTTAGGCATCGTTCTTTACGATAGTGTTACGTGGATAGACCATGTTCGTTATGTTATTTCTAAGGTTTGTTAAAGAGTTGGTGCCTTAGGGCGCCTTAGAAGGAATATCACTATACATGCAGCTCTTGAGATGTATAATTCATTAATTTTTCCCATTTTTGATTATTGCCATGTTGTTTGGTCCAGCTGCGATAAAGCAGATATAGAAAGTCTTGAATCTTTGCAAAGGCGGGCCTCGAAAATTATATTTAAATCTAACTGGGGTACAACATCCACCGACTATCTTAATTTTCAGAGTTTAGAAGATCGCCGTAACGCTCATATTTTAGGCTTTTTGAAGAGGTGTTTAAATAATAGTGTACCACAGTTTTTAAAAAATTATTTTAAGTTGAATAAGGAAGTCATTTCAAGAGAAACAAGAAGAAGCAATTTTATATACTTACCTTCAGTAAGAACTGAGACCGCCAAGAAAAGTTTTTATTATAATGGCTCAGTTGTGTATAATAATTTTTTATTAAATAAGAATCAGTTTTAATTGTTATACTGTACTATTTTAACTTAATTACTTAGTTTCTTATTACTTATTTTTAAAAGTTTTTGTTAGTTTTTATTTCAGGGCTCCTATTGATAACAGATATAACTTTAAGTATTCTGAAGGGATTAACCTAGTTAAATAAAGGTTTACTGCAGTAAATGGTTTGAACCCGGGGGTAACATGTGAAGGTGTAGTCTGATCGTCCGGGTGAGTGTAGTCCTGAGAAGGACTGTTGTCGGTGGCAGTGACTGACGTTTCGACAACCTGTGCGGAAGTCATCATCAGAGTCAAGTGAGTGATTGTTGTCAGTAGAATGTTCTTATTCCAGTTCGTGTGAAATGATCGGTTGGTTTTGCCGTGATGTTATTGGCTGTAAGACTCAAGTGACGTAAGTCGGTCGTGATTGGTCTGTTTCGGTCTGTCGGTAAAGCTAGGTTGTTCTTTTTCGGTCGTTTGTGATGTTTATGTCGTGAATGAGTCGTTTGTATGGGGCGGGTAGTTGTTGACATCTGTTTAGGGGAGTCTGTTCTAAGTTAGTAAACCAGTCGAAGAAAATGGCAAACTTCCTTTTCTAGACTGCCTGGTAAGCCACAACGACAACTCATTACGAACGACAGTTTACAGGAAACCGACACACACCGACAGATTACTAGACGAGTCATCCTACAACCCTACATCACACAAAGCCACAACTATCAGAACTCTAACACGACGCGCACAACTAGTATGTGACTCGACAGACAGCTTATCCGACGAGAACAAATACCTTCACCGTGTTTTTACGAAGAACAACTACAACAACGACTTCATCCGACGAAACACTCACCGACCCACTACCACTACCGAAACAAACGACACCGCAACCCCTACGACTACAGCAACCATACCGTACATAAAAGGTATGTCTGAAAACATCTCGCGCATCTTACTACCCTTCAATATCCGCGTCGCCCACAGACCTATCACCACACTACGTCAGTTACTAACCAACGTTAAAGACAAAGACGAACCGAGGAACAGACAGGGAACGATTTATAAGATCAATTGTTCCGACTGCCAAGCCTCCTACATCGGTGAGACTGGCAGAAACCTCACAACAAGACTGACTGAACACAGACGGGCGACGAGGAAAGGTGATGTCAGCAATCACATTGCTGAACACCATCGACTTACCAACCACAACATTGACTGGGACTCTGCGCAATGCCTAACCTACAGCACTGACTATTTTCAACGACTGACTCTGGAAAGCTGGTTTACTAACTTAGAACAGACTCCCCTAAACAGATGTCAACAACTACCCGCCCCATACAAACGACTCATTCACGACATAAACATCACAAACGACCGAAAAAGAACAACCTAGCTTTACCGACAGACCGAAACAGACCAATCACGACCGACTTACGTCACTTGAGTCTTACAGCCAATAACATCACGGCAAAACCAACCGATCATTTCACACGAACTGGAATAAGAACATTCTACTGACAACAATCACTCACTTGACTCTGATGATGACTTCCGCACAGGTTGTCGAAACGTCAGTCACTGCCACCGACAACAGTCCTTCTCAGGACTACACTCACCCGGACGATCAGACTACACCTTCACATAAAGGTTTACTATCTGATCTCAAAAGTGCTCGACAGGCGGACCTAATCCTTTGACTTCCAGAGAGGAATTTTAGGAAGAAGCTCACTCAATAGTCACATATAGCTTTCTTAATAGTTGTGGTCAAAATAAGTTTTGAGGAATTAGTAATTTGCATCTCACACAGCTGGTCAGCTTGACTGGAGAGAGATTCGGCTTCAAAGGGTGTTTCTTTCTTTCTCTCGTTCTGATTTTGCCTTGTGGATTGAAATCAAACTGAGAATTGGATAACCGATCACAGGCAATTAAGTGTACTTAACATGTTCAGCATTCTCCAGTGTTCTTTGACGGTGACAGTTTTAAATGATTATCATGACTAGTCATTGTTGTTTCGCTTTTGTTTCGTGCAGACGTCATTTCAAACAGTGGTTTTCGTGAGGAGGCCTCATATTAAAATAATCATCGCGTAATTACTGAAAGAGGTGTCAGATTGGCACTCTAATGGACATCTCTCTGTTAATATGTTCGTGTATTAGTTTAGTTTATTGCCAAAAAATTAAAATTCTTTTCAGCCATAGGCTGAATTGCATACTTTTCACAATTATGTATAAATATATAAATGAGACTATATAAAATTGCAAAATTTACAAAAAATTCTAAGACCTAAGATATTTACAATTATACAGCAATGGAATAAAACGCAGTCGATGCGAAAACCCTAGATTAGCCCTCGCGCACATAGCCGGAATGAATGAAGACTTGAAACGATCAGTGCGGAAGCGCGGCATGTTAAAAACGCGCTGCCGTCTTGTGTCGTGCGCTAATAGTGAGTAGCAAAGCTTTTTCGCATCCTGCGAAAACGCTAGTTAAGAAAAGTTTTTCGCAAAGTAATCGGTGAGTGGAGAATTGAGAACCTACTGAAGGCTGTGCCACTTGGTACGTTTGTTTCGTTGCATGCAAACCACCTCGAAGACGTCAGTTTCGTGGGAGAGGCTCTTGCTAACGATTACGTTTACGAGAGCGGCCAACGGAACCTTGATCTCACTCCCTTTCCCTAAAATACTTAAGTCAGCGCTGTAAAAAAAGACGAATATTTTGAAAAAGCGCTCAACATAGTATTTTTCGTTTTGGTGTTGAAAAAGCTCAAGTCATAGAGTTAGAAGTCCACTTTTTACAATCGAGCTTGAAGTGATGCTCGTAAAATTAAGATGTTAGCAGCTGGCCCCCCTATCAGCTGAGGATTCCTCGCCAAACGTTCACTAGCTACAACTTTTCAATAAAAAATGAGAAATAAAATTCCAAGTCCTATTCTGACGAATGTTTGTAGTACATCGTTTAGTGGTTGCTTCTCTTGTAGATCACATTACACGAGAACCACAGAAGAATCCTGTCCGTGGAAAGACAGCCCCGAAAAAGAAAACAGTACGTGGCTCATTAAAACGATTTTTTGTCGTTTTAAGTGCCATACTCATAAGTTTGCTTTAGATTCCGAAAAGTATCCAATGAGTCTCTAGTACGAGACGAAAAGCCGCGTCATACTAGCTACAACATATTTATCTCACCATTATTTGACAATTTTTAATCGTATTGATTAAGAATTGACATTGTTGATGATGCCAATGACGATTACTTTAATTTATCGTTTTCCTAATAACTCTACCTGTCAAAACGCTATTAGCGGATGTTGTTTTGTAAATATGAGATCTCATGGGCATCTAGCCGGACGGTTTCGACAATTTATAACGGAACAAAAAGGTGCGTAAAACTGCCGGCTAACAGGCTCTACACCAACAGTAATAAAATACCTCTCCACCGGCTCCTGCACTCACTTATGTTGATCCGTTGCCTTTATAATCTGTCAGATCCCTAAGAGAATGGTTATGGAGACTATCGTGAGTTAGAGCTTTACCTCATGAAACACAATTAATTGGGACAAGAGTATGGTACTCATTTTTGTACTAAACTGATCCCTTTGTTTAAACAACCAGACGGGAAACTTCCACAATAGATTACAAATTGTCGTAACCGAAAAAGGACAAGTTTAAGTCTTAAACAATGAACACATGCTAAAACAATTAAAGCAACGAGGCTGATTCTATACGAAGAAAGAAAGTCTTGGAAATGTTGTTCGTCTGGATATGCTTAACTCAAAACAGCGCCAGCTTGGTTTGATTGAACAAGGATCACCTGAACAATCAACCTTGTCTTACAACTTTGCTATTGACAACAACTTTGCGAAGACTGATTTGAATACATTTTAAGCAAAGCCGTAGTTAGTAAAGGGAAGTGAACATGCTTCTTTTTTCTGGACCAGGCAGTGCTCAATGTTCGTTAGTATGCCAATCATTCTGAACTGACTAAAATTAAGAGACTTCGCATAAATTTTATTTAATTCTAAACGCATGAACATCACCATTGCTTGGTTCTTTGAATCTCTTTAAAATATTGTATCGCAATTTTTTATCATCAAATGTTTTTCTAAATCGCTCCTTCTTCGTCTAATTAAGAATTT
The DNA here is from genome assembly GCF_964205215.1 of Stylophora pistillata. Classification (NCBI taxonomy): domain Eukaryota; kingdom Metazoa; phylum Cnidaria; class Anthozoa; order Scleractinia; family Pocilloporidae; genus Stylophora; species Stylophora pistillata. Next base: position 42,755,595 of record NC_142521.1, read on the forward strand.
CTCGAGATTGATTCTAAGTTCCTAGTTGATTTCGCGAATTCCAAAGAAACAATTTTCGCTTCATTCCAAGCTCTCCGCATCCCTCACATGTGCATTTAATGTTAAGTTTAATTATCATATGTTCGTACTCCTCAGCGCCTGCAATCCCATAGAAAATGTGAAAGCCGACATTTCTAGGACCGGACGGATTAGATTTAGCCGGTCCGGAAAAAGCCATCTGGCCCTGTAATAACATGTTTTCCGTGGATAAGACTTCGCGATGAATTAGATGGACGAGTTTCTTGTTGTAACCCGAAGAAAAAAAATTGAAGTATTTAATGTAGAATCTGTTTAGTATTTTTCCAGTGCGCGCACGTCTTTTCTTTGCTAATACGTCCTACTTACGTTCAAACAAAAGTTTCGAAATTTTTGTTATTTGGTGTTCATCTGATGAAATGCTTGTTGACTGAGTTGGAGGGCCGGAGGGGAAAATTTTTAAGTATTCACGCAAGTCTATTTCGAGAAAAACGTTTGAAAGATTTTATTTCCAATTTTGTATTCTCGTGAGGAAACTACAATGTCTTACTTCTAACAGATAATTACAAAAATTATGAACATGTAGTATAACACTGAGGGACACAGTTGCAATATATCATGATTATGCCACTCAACCTTAGGGTAAAAAACCTTTGAGCTGCTGTGAATCTGAAGTTACTTTTAAATGTTAAAACCTTGTTTTAAAATCAACTTTGAAAACAAGTGAATTGCGCTTCTCCTCCCCTTTCACACGAATTTGATTAAATTTCTAGCTGGTATGTTTGACGACTGTCACCAGCCATTGGCTTGATATTGTACGGAGAAGTTAGATATTAATCAGCGAGAAATCAATAGACTAAAGATTTCGCGGTAAATAAGATTTCAGTGGTAAATCCATTACCTTTGAGGGGTTTGGAGTCCTGCGGAAGATAATTTGTTTTATTCCTTGTCTTAACTCGTGCATCCGCATGGCGTATATTATAGGATTTATTAGGGAGTTGGCTAATACTAATACCGCAACTGTATTATGATAGGTAAAATATGTTTCCTGAGATAGGTTTTCGAATAAGAAGGGATGGAAAGTCCAAATACTCAGTTGTATTACCGATGGAAGCCAAGTGATTAAAGATGAAAGAGTAACAATAAATAATGTATTCGTAAGTTTTCTTTCCCTCACACCTACTGCGCCATGATATTGGGGATGACGACTCAAGCGCATTTTGATAAAAATAGAAATATAAGAAACAGAAATTGCAGCGAGAAGAAAGCCGGCAATGAAATCATTGATTAAGTCACCTCCTACGGCTAACGTGGCGACCGTGGATGTTAACCAAGTTACAGTAATTAAAACTCCATAAACCCATTTCTTAATCAATCTATGTTTGAATGGACAAAATGTCGCATGCATCCGCTCTAATGAGATAGCAGTCAGATTTACGAGAGACGAGTTTAGGGGAATTTGTCTTGATACTTGTTGGAGAACTACCATGTGGTCATACTTCCACAGATTACAGAAACTCCCTATCATGTACATAATTAGAGGCCCTGAGACTGCCCCTACTAAGAAATCGACCATCGATAGATGAATAATTAAGTATGTACTTCGGCGCCTCAACTGGTGCTTCTTCGCAAAGACGATAATAGTAATGATATTAAGGATGACCATGGCTAGACATTCAATAGCGATCCCAACAAACCACGGTATACATTTGGACGTAGAAAGGGAAAACTGGGTCCCATATCTTGCGTCAGTATAACTGTTGTTGGTGGTGTTGTTAGCCATTGATTTCCCGCCGTAATTGTAACTCACCAAATGATCTAATTCAGGAAAAAAATAATCAGCATTAACATTGAATAGTATATCACTTTACATATTCAGGTATTATTGTCTGAATAAATAATCTTTTTAATGTTTTTGGGATGTTTTTACCAGAAATTTAGCAACTGATTCATGCTCAGAGCAAGAGAGAAACATAAGAATTGCTTGAGGTTAAGCCGAGGGCCAAAATTCCCAGTTGCATCCATATTTCGATACACGCACAGCTTAAAGCATGAATCAATTGTTTTATGACAAACGTACAAACTATATGGATATATATGTATATATTTTTGAAAAAAAGGATGTATGACACTAGGTATTCCAAACTGTAATCAGACATACTTGTTTAAATAGCGAAAAAAAAAAAAGCGAAAGAATTTCTACATAAATTTTCCATGCGATTTTAGTTAGACTGGTGATAAGATTTTAGAAAGTTAAAATTTTAGCGAGACTGAACCTTGAAGTCAGATTGACCATCTTCTTTTCCACGTCCGGAAGGTGATACGATAAAAGAATGGATAAAATGAGAGAATAGCTTAATTTGAAAGAGCTAAAGTCCTTAATTGATCTTATGGACCGTGTTTGGTAAATAAACGCTTTAAACAAGTAAGTCAATATCTATTTGAATAGACTTGCCTCTCCACATTTCGGTTATCAGCTTGTTATTGTCCATCTGATTGAAACTTAAATTCAGGAGCACGTTCGATCGGAAATTAGAATTGCCAGTTTGGGGAATTTAAAAATGTCTTGCTTGTGATGTGCGTGTTGACAAACTCAAGAAAGACACAGATAATTACAACTGATGTACTCAACAAAGGACTTTCGAGTATCGTGCAGTTTTGTGGCGTTTGATAATTACAAATTGAGGGAAAATGAGAATTTACCGCCTTCATTGTCTTCCATCACCCATAAAGAACTAAGATTTCAGAGACTCAGTCAGTGTGGGATATTTGCATAGAAATTAAAAAACTATGCGTTTGGGAGGGGCTAAATTGTCCGATCTAAATAGAGAATGAAGGGAAAATATGTAAAGTGACTGTTTTACACAAACGAAAGATTATATAATCTCTTGACATACATAGATACTAAAATATGAAACAAATCACTTTTGCCTTTTATTTTCAAATGCTATCATAATATTTACCTTGGATAAAAGGCAACTCTCCGGATGGATTTAGACTCAACTAATCTGGGTTTTGGGCAGAAAAATTCAATCCTCCAATATCGGCTCAATTAGTTAATAAATATGGAAGTCTACGATCAGGCCAAGTTGCTCTGCAATAATTAATAAGCCTTCATGAAAGTTATTTTATCTATTCCTCTGAGTTTCAACTTACCCCGATACTTAAATCATTCTTTAAACATACCTTAACGGTAATGACCGTCCTTCTAATAAATTGATGTTCACAAGCAAAGTTCAGAGCTTGGATGGAGTGACAATCTTCAACTCGGCAAGGATCATATGAATATGACACATCAACGGTACCAATAACTTCCTTTTATAGGCTGAATTGAATGAATTATCCAGCGCAGCTGAACAGGAACGACAGATAGTTGAGTCACGGATATGGAATCATGTCACCAAACCGGAATATAACTGAGTCTTTTTCATGAGTACATATTGAAATTTAAATAACAGAGCACGTATAGAAGTTTTGCACAGCAGCCATGTTGGATGGCAGGAACAATGAAAATATTTTTGATAAGAAAGAATTTTTTTTCCCATGGGTAAAATAATCTATTGTTCCTGCCATCCAACATGGCTGCTGTGCGAAAGCTCTATAGAGTATGCACAATCAAGCTCTCACGCCATCAGTGTGTTGATCCGCGTATTATTGTTTTATTTTGCACATATGCTCTTTAAGCGGTCCTTAACTCCCGACCGGAAGAAGCCAGTTTTCAATCGTTTAGTATCGGTTCAATCAGTTAGGTGATCTGGAACAGTAGGCCAGTATAGGTATACGCCAAAATTGCTCTGTAATGAATAGTTAACTTGCAATCATTAGAGTGGTTTTGTCTAATTTATCAATGCAACAAAAATATTTGAAAGTAAATGCAACAACAAAAACAAGTTTAAGATCGTAAGATATCATCATTCTTAAAAGTTATATTGAAGGCAGTGGCTGTTTTTCGTATTCGAAAAGTTGATACTCGCAAGGGAAGTTTATAACTTGGAGGGGAAGAAAGTCTTACGCTCGTGACAACTTTGGCATAAGTACCACGTAACGATATAGGTAAATACTGAAAATTGAAGAACAGAGCACGCACACACTATGGAGTTCAAGTAATTGTACAAAGTGCAATTTTCAAAACAGCTTACAATAATTTTTGTTCAGAGTCGATCCGTGAGTTGCCTTGTACATTAATGAGCCGATATTTAACTCGTTGACTTTCTGGAGAAACAAAAACAAAATCTCCTTACAATGTTAATAGACTGTAAAGCAGACAGGTAATGAGAATTGAGCAAACTATCATCCTGGGGCGGAATACTGGTAGGAGGATCGTCCTACTTTCGTGAGGAGAGCGTGGTCAGGTGGAACTTTAAATTATTCTCACGCAAACTGAGGATTGGATTGTCGTTCACGAGAGATTATTTTAATGATGACATCCTGACTCATAGCCACTGAATGTAGTTTCGGTTTTGCTCCGCGCAGACGTCCGTAGTAAACAGTTCTTTCGTGAGAAAAACCTCATTTTAAAATAGTTCCCACGTAATTGCTGAAAAAGATGGGAAGTTGACGCTCTGATGGACTTCTTTATATACGTTGATATGTTTGTGTATAGCGTCAAATCCATGACGGTTTATTATTAGTTAGGGCAGCAAGCTTTCAGATCTCGGAAGTAAAACAGCTAATTAGGTCAACAATTCATGTTTATTAAAATGATAAAGGCTGATAGTTTCGAAAGAAACTGTTTGGGGCTGCGTTGGTGGGAGTAACGAAATAATTTGGATATATCAACAAAGTTGAAATGGTAAATTAGCCACCGTAATGATTACAAAAGCTGACGTTTCGAGCGTTAGCCCTTCGTCGGAGCGAAATGATAGGATGGTTTCTTGTAATGTTATATTAAACAATTATTGGATGAGGTTTTTGTGATATCCAGAATAATCAAGGTCGAGGTAAGTGTTATCAACCGAAGCCGAAGGCTGAGGCTGATAACACTAACCGAGACCTTGGATTATTCCGGATATCACGAAAACCTCATCCAATAAATTGTTTTATTATACATTGCTTTAAAGAAAATAACGCCAAACGCATTATCGCAGCGAACACAGTTTATTTTCGAACACTTAAAAATGTACAACTGTGTGGTAAACAAATTTTCACCGTTTTTATAAAACAATCAAGTGAAGAAAAGTTAAATGCATTTCCAAAGAAAGTATCAATGAGGAAAACTGTCGATCTTTTAGTACTTTCCGAATCTTTATCTTCAAGTAATTTCTCAATTTCTCGCTGGGTCGATGAAGCGAATCGAGAAGCCATTCTTACTTCGCTGTCCGTGAACTTGACGTTGCTCCACCGGAAATCATGCATTGTGCGCGCAGCCTATAGATCATTCTCTAATCCGGTAGGTACAGATTAGTGAATAATCTGTAGGTTGCGCTGTTTCCCAGAATTAACAGTGGGCGTTTAGCCAAGGAGAAGACAGATGGTGACTACAGTGTATAATAATCGTCTTTGGCAAACCTTAAAAGGAAGTCTTTGGATGTATGAATTCTTCTCGGATATTGCTTGGTTGACAGAGGGTCTACGAAGTTAGTAAAAGTCATCTTCAATTTTTCTTCGTACCTTATCACTCCCCGCGAAAAACGGCAGTTACTTTTTTCGAACCAGAGCCAAGAGGGAAAAAGTTGAGAACCTGCTCGAGGCTTCGCCACTGTACTGCTGTCTCCATCAAGGCGCCAGGTACGCAGCAAAATGAATAGATTTGAAAGCACGCGGAAAATATCTACATTTATTATCCTAATAATATACATGAAGAAATTACTCAGTTCTGATTGGTTAAGATAAATGCAGTTTCCAGGTAATTCAGTGCAGAAGAGAGTTAATTCAGTGCAGAAGAGGGTTAATTCATTGTAAAGAAAGTAACAAACCTGACATTCTGATTGCATTCTGATTGGTCAATAATGAAAAAAAAGGGAAGTATTGAATGGTCTTTGCGAGCATTTACGAGCATGCAAGCAGTGTGTTTATTTTTGCGAGCACGAGCAGTTGTCAGATTTTTCTTGCGAGCAGCGAACAATTTGGAAAATACAGATGGCGAGCAGCGAGCACTTTAGAAAAGTACAGATGGCGAGCAGCGAGCACTTCGAGTACTTCGTAAATTTTCCGCAAGCCGGAATCTCTCTTTTACTAATAGGACTACGTTGTTTTGCGCCAAGTAATAGCTAATAATCTGGCTGACACTTCTAAAACAGAACAATTAGTGAAAAGCTAGGGCGGTCCAACCAGTCCCAGCGTCTTACAGCCAACTGTGCCCTACTTGATGCCAAATTACGTCACGTAGCTTCACATGAGTCAGTCAGGGTGGAAGCTCAAGAACTTCAAGAGCTCTCAAAGAGATGCACTAGATCCAAAGCCAGCGATCTGAAGTTTTCCATCTCTTTCTAACCGGCCGACGCTAAAATGGATGGTATATATGGTTTTTTGGTTATATAGTTCTTATGAAATGTAAATAACATGACTTTCGGTCTAACAAGCATTTTGGGCTTCGGTTTCGAGGATCGGCAAACTGGTTTCCCCCTGATCGACTGAAAAAGATTCAGCGCAATGAAGCTTAATTTTTTTGGAGGCTTCTAGAATCTAACCAATTACAGCCGTACAGATCTGATAAACTGTGGTAGTAGCTCTGAAGGTCAAATAATGTCGGTAATAGTAGTATTTCTCTAGATTACTTTCTACCTTCGCGGGTGCCTTTCGAGAAGAATTCTTACATTTCGTGTTTCCGCGCGACATGGAGACATTAAATTTCTAGACATGTCTCCTCGTTTGGCTAGGCCTTTAACTTTTAATCAAAATGATTGAAGCAACATTTCATTAAAGAATTTCCGGTAAAGCCCATTTCGCATTGCACACTGGAAAATCCATCATATCTACAAACCCTGATAATTTGCTCAAATAAATGGCAATTTAGATCAACAGAGGTTCGCAAGTAATGTTAGGGACCTTAAGCAAACCACGACGGCGACGGCAACGAGGACATGAGAAAACAAAAGATCTAATTGGCAGAACAATAGTTCAGCACGTGCATTGTAAAACTTAGTACATTTCGTAGCCGTCCTTTACAAAACAACAACGTGAAATCACCAAAATTTGCGTCGTCTGCGAACCGAAACCGCGACGACAAATTATTTTAATTTCCATTTGGAACTCAACGCTACTTTTATACTTTGTGTCGAGGTTGAGTTGTGGCGATGTATGAGATAGTAAACACATGCAGCCATTCTCGAAATTTTAATTTAAAGTAGAAATTCATTTTTTAATGGACGTCTTCCTTGGCGCTGCCGTCCTGACTGCTTAAGGTCCCTGTTGTCTCCACAGGAGATTACGTCACCTCCCGTTATGTCAAGCCTCCTATCAGAATTTCCTGGTAAATAGATTGTGTTACAGTCTCGTTTTCTTGTTCAAGCGAAAGAAGGTTTAAGTCATTGGGTAAAATACTCGGGAAACTGATCAAAGAAACCACAATTGTAAGGCTAGCTTCAAGCAATGAAAGCGAATCTGCTAAGGGAAAAAGAAAAACCAGTATTAACAGAAATGAAATCTTTTGGGTACTTGTTAATAACCTAAGAAACATGTGAATGGATGAACGATCACATATTTAAACTGCGAAACTGTACCCCTCTCAAGCAGAAAGCCTCCGACAATGAAATGTGATAAAGAATAAATCCATAAGCGAAATGCTTGTCATGGAGCTTTGTTCGTTTTCCCATTAATACATACAGCGCCCCCAAAACAGTTACAGGCTGAACTGTTAAAGAAGGACTGAAGCCGGAGGAAGGGATGTTTCAACCTTTTTGTTTTAACCATATCATAACTGATTTTCGTTTATATATGAATAAAAAAATAACTACAAAGCAGGATTAACGAATTTCGAGCAATCGAGCACACGTTAACGAGAATGCAAGCATGCGAGCAGTTGCAAAAATTTTGCGAGCACGAGCAAGGGAGCCCCCGTGTAATTTTTGCGAGCAATTCGAGCAAAGGTCAAATTTTGCGAGCACTTGTAAATTGAATGGGAACATTCGATACCCATAAAAAAAGAACCTAATTACCAAACTCACTGAACGATTCCTTGAACTGTTTGGCTGGAATTTGAACTTTTTTGCGGCTTAGAGGTGTGAAAATTTTATTTTATCTTATTGTTTTGATCGTACACGGTTGTTTTGACCGAACGCACAATGTCACTTGCAAGGTTTGAATACATAATTTTTGCACGTGATGCGTGCGCTTTCCTTCTGCATAATTATGATAAGCTACCTCGTATTTTTTCATGTACATTATTAATACATAATTACATGATTTTTCTCGTGCAATTTGGACTAAATATGCACTTGTAAATTTTTTTCAAAGACCACAAATTGCATTCGCCCAACGGGCTCAAGCAGTTTCGTTAGTCTTTGATAAAATTTACTCGTGCTTTATTCTAAATTGCACTCGAAATCATGTGATTACTTGTACAAATGTGCTTCGTAGAGTACAAATAACGCGCGAGACGAGTAAAAATATCACGCGATGTACTCCAGAAATATCCGCGAAATTCACCCGCCCTGAAGTAACAATTTGGCCTATTGGATAATGAATCTCTTATTAAACGTTACTTTTTAAGTTCAGTGCGACAAAGTTCCCACCGTACTTCCTCAGTTGACAGAAACTCCCTGTCTGGTAGATGTCCAATGGTCCTGAGACAGCCCCGACCATAGTTAGCTAACTATGCTCCGACTAAGAGATCGAGGATCGCAAGAGGAATGATCAAGTAAGTACTTCTTCGCTGTAGCTGACGCTTCTTCAGAAATGTGATAAAGATGATGAAAATAAGGATGATTATGGCCAGACATTCAGGGATAAGGACAACAACCCATGGGATGCGATTGGGTTTAGAAAATAGCGGCCAGTTCTTATTTTTCGCGTGATTATGAATGCTTTCTGTGTTCGTTTGGCGGAAAGACTTTCTCAAGGAAACTGAGGTTTGGGAAACCGATCACAAGCCATCACTTTAAATGATTGGTAACATCCATTTCATTTTATTGTACCTTGCGTCCACATTTACTAAGACTTTTGGGTGGTTACGGTGAGAGAGGTTTTATTAGTTTTGAGCGAAGGGCGTTGGGGAATTGAAAGGAACAGAGACTCGTTCAAGATCAGAGCACATTATCATCTCAGGCTGAGTCATTCAGAAAACCGCTCTATTTCACGACAAAGAATCCATTTGCCGGGGAAAGTATGTGCGTAGAGAAGCTGTCAGACAGTAAGCTGACGAAGAAGTTAGGATAACTGAATTACGAAGAAAAGTCCGAACGAAGGTCAAATTAAGAGAAGTTGTCTGAGCGAAGAGGGAAGTACGCAAAGTTGGAAACTGGTGAAACGGGAGTTTGGTTGGTGAAACGGGAGGTTGGTTTGTCAAACGGAAATTTGGTTTGTCGATACGTAGTTTCTTGGTGGAGAGTGGGTGAGTTGAGGAAAAGTCAAGAACACGGACAGAAGGCGAAGTGAACTAAATTAGTAAAACCTTATTTTTTTTATTTAATAATACTCTTGTAAATAGATTTGGCGTACTCTAATTTTAAATTGCTATATTCCTGTAAATTAATTAAGGTAAATAATTTAGCTTATTGTATTAACGTGATTGTTAGTTACTGTTATTGTCTTAAGTATTTGTAGGCTTACCTTTGGTTGTGACGTGTTTTCTTGGGTTTGTTTATGCCTGGTGCTTTTTTTGTGTGTGTTAGAGGGCGCCCACCTTTGTGGCGCTGTATCGTCACACTTTTGTTCCCTGCAGACTTCGTGGCAAACAGAAGTTTTTGCAAGGAAGCCTTACCTTTAAATTGCTGAGAAAAGAACAAATAGAATGTTCTCTTATTATGCATCAAGTGCACTTTTGGCAAACCTTAAAGATTTGGATGTCTGGATCCCCCCTGATATTGTGTGGGTATTAGAAAGTCTAAAAGGCTTTTTAAAAATCTTCTTTATTTTTCTTCGTGCCTGGGAATTCCCCGCGAAAACGGTAGTTAAGCAAACTTTCTGGAAGAAGAGCCAGGAGGAGAAAAAATTGAAAACCCTTAGAATCTTCGCCACCCTTTTTTGGATGTCCTCCCCTGGGGTGGGATGGGTGGGTTTACTGGGCCTGCAGTAATCGGCGCAAGCTGTTGCGGTGTCCCTGCCGGTTGGCGAAGCTGATAAACTAAAACTGAACTAAACTAAACTAAAACTTCCGTCACTCTGCTGTCTTCTTTCTGCTATGATAAATGAACGAAATCGCTGCTAAACAGGATCAGGTAACCAGTTGTTTTTGAATTTCCTGGTAGAACACGGCGTTTCTTTGTCTTTAGCGCAATGGTTAACGACTTTTCTTGAGATTCCCAAAGCTATTGGTTAAATACCTTGGCCGAAAAGTAACGTCAAACTATTAATTTTTATTTTCAAAGGTATTTGAAAATTATCGACAGCATAATATTTAAATAAATAAATGACAATTTATATAGTGCCCTATCCAAAAGCTCTAAGGCGCTTCACAATCAAGGTAAAAAGTAAAAATAATAATCAAACACAATCATTCATTAAAATAACGCTTAAAAGATAAGTTTTAAGATTACACTTAAAAGCGTTAAGATCTACACTACATTTTATGGTTTCAGGAATGTCATTCCACAGTTTAGGTACAGAGACAGAAAAGGCGCGATCGTCATAAGATTTCAACTTGGAGCGAGGAATCACTCACAAGTTCTCACTCGATGATCGTAAAGACCTAGTAGGCTTATAAGTTTCTAACAAGTCACTGATATAACTTGGGAATAAATTATTTAAAGCTTTAAAAGTTTAAAATAAGATTTTAAAAACAATCCTCTGCTCCACGGGGAGCCAGTGCAGTTCCCTCAGTAAAGAAGTAACGTGATCATGCTTGCTAAGATCAGTCGTGCCGCACAATTCTGGGCTAATTGCAAATGTTTCGGAAGACCATATAACAGAGAATTACAGTTGTCTAATCTGCATGTAACGAAGGCGTGTACTAACGCCTTAGTACTACTAACTGACAAAAACTTTTTAATCTGAGAAATATTCCGGATGTGAAAAAATGAAGATTTACAAATAGCAGAAACTTGACTTTCCATATTGAACTTATCGTCAAAGATTATGCCTATGTTCCTGGCAGAGTGTGAAGGCTGTATAACAAATCCATGAATCGCTGCAAAAGAAGGAGGCTGAGAAGCAGAAAGATTGCCCGATCCAATGACCAAAAGCTCAATGACATCCAAGTTCCAATATCTTGTAGGCAGGGTTCGATTCTCGTAGTAGTAAATGATGAAACCGAGTCAAGCGAAAAATAAACCTGACAGTCATCCGCATAGTTCATATCATGTCTTCTTATAATGTCGCCGAGAGGAGACGTATACAATAAATGCAAAATCGGACCTAGAACAGATCCCTGGGGAACTCCAAACATCAGATCGGAGTGAGAGGAATTTGATCCATTTATGCTAACAAATTGACTTCGATCTGTGAGAAAGACTTAAACCAAGTAAGAACCTTGGCTTTGATACCAAACTGAGTATTAAGTCTGTGACGTAATAAACCATGGTCGACCGTGTCAAATGCCGCAACAGCCTTTGGTTCCCTGGTTTTAAGATCATTAGTCCCAATGTGTAAAATCACTTCATTGGGCGAAGATTCCAGATTTGGCTTGCGATAGTGATTCATGGCCATTGTCGTAGCGCCCGAGAAAGGCTTGACTATAACCCTGTGGCCAACTGCTTTTCCCAGATCTTTTTCAGGTAGTCTTGAGATCATCGAATCTCCTATGAGCAGGGTTGTGCGCTTTTTTGGTTGTTTTTCGGGTTCGGATTCTTTTCCTGTCAGGGTGTTATTAGGACCTCCTCTACCTTTCGATTTCTTTCTTTTGTTCTTTGATTTCACAATGAAGCCTTGTTCTTTGTTGGCGCAAGGTGTTGAGTCATCCATATTTTGGACAATGGTATGTTCGTTAGAGGTGTTACTCATTGAACGGCATTGAGTAGCTGCTTCTCTGGATACGATTTGCAATGCAAAACTTAAAGAATCGCGTTCTTGGACTAACTTTTTATTTTCTTCCTTCAAAGATAGAATTATCTCCCTAAGTCGAGAATTTTTGGATCTCAGGTCTTCCTCATTAGGTTTCTCTTTTATATGAGCCCATAAGTTCAGCACTTCAGATTTCAGACAGTCCAACTCCTCTTGTACTGATTTGGCATTCTTGTTAAACGCCGGAGTAGAAGCTTCTTCATTCACGAGAATAACTGAGTCGTCATCAGCCGGTATCTGGAGTAGCTTCTTCAGTTTGGCTTTCATTGCTTTTGTATCCGGACCTTGGACTTGAAGGGTACCGGTACTGTTAAATAAAACCAGCGTGATTGTCTTCGACTTCAAAGAACTAGACCTTTCAGAAGGACTCGCGGTTGCAGAAACTTCCAAATTCAGGACTTTCGAACAAAATCCCTGAAGTTGTGTTAGGCTCCCTTTCCACTTGAATAGACTTTGTTTGTCGTCCCAATGTAGATATTGGTTTAAGAGAGATGAAGAAGGTTCAGTGGCAACAAATTCGGCGGAATTCGTGGAGCCTTCAGATACACGTCCGCACGCCATCATGCACTTGGTCATAGGTGTTCTAATATACTTACTTAAGAAATGCATTAGATTTCCATCGCCCTAAGAGGCGTATTTGAGCATCGGACAACCCCTTCTCTGCAGCATGAGAAGCAGCACCAATTCGAAAACTGTGTCCCTTGTAGACTGAGGGGGACAAACCACAAAACTGTACGGCAGATGACAACTGATTTGAAAAATGAGACCTAGAAACAGGAGCCCCATCCACTGTAATGAAGAGAGCACCCGGTCGGGTCCCTCGCATTGCTAAATACTTGGCCAAAAGTTCAACAGGGCAGGATTGTGGCTGACGAGACACCAAAATGGAAAAAGGGGGAGCATTGTAACTATGTTTAAAATTACCAAAAGTAATCTTGAAAGCATTCAAATCCCTTGAAGAGCTGAGCAGCTTACTAACATGCGAAATATGTAAGGGAGAAGTATCACTCCGCCCACTAGTTGAAGTCATTTCTCCAATTCGTAAAAAGGCAAAGAATGCCAGTGAACACATTGTCTGAAATTGACAAACTTGATAAGGAGAACCAACCAAACAAGTATCAAGAATAAATCAAGCTGTTGTTTACACAAATCAGGAGAGGGGGAGACAATGAGAAAATCATCCAGCAGGTGCAAAATGCACAAATTGACAAATTTGATAAGGGGGAGACAATGAGAAAATCATCCAGCAGGTGCAAAAGGCACAAATTGACAAATTTGATAAGGAGAACCAACCAAGGAAGGTGCCACAGAAATTAATTTAGCTAAAATTGGCAGTGTAATTGGAAGACGACTATCAAGGCAAAAGCCAACTTTGTGAAAACCTTTATGCATCTGAACAACATAAAAAAACTTTAGAGGGATCTGAAAAGCCCTTCAGCTTATGGCACTAACCCAAAGATGACACATAGGTCATCACAGTGGATGGAGCATACTGTGAACAAAACAAATAAGCAATAAATAAGGCCAAATTGGAAGACGAAATAGGCAATGCTTGAAAAGGGTGATGAAAGATAGAAATAAAAAAGTGATGGAAAAGCTTCCAAGCACGCTGATAAGTTGGTATGGATGAGGGCTGAAGACTGGAGCAAAGTAAAAAGGAAGCTATTGAAGCCAACTCAGCGGCTACGGATGAGGAGGTATGACCGTGGGAGCTTTGTGCATGTAAGCTGGTGCTAATTGTTTGAAAATCTGCAACCGTAACCGAGACAGAGAATCAGCCAACTTATTCTGTAAGCCTGGGACATACTTAGCTTTAAAACAAATATTGTAATTAAGACAAACTAGGACCAGCTTACGCACAAAAAACATTAAGTCCTTGACACGACAAGTCTGTTTGTTAATAACATGGACCAATGCTTCATTGTCAATAAAAAAACAAAACACGCTGATTCTTAATAGTATGTCCCCAGAGGTGCAGACTCAGGACAATGGGATAAAATTCAAGAAATGCTATGTTGCGATGACGCCAGCTCGCGGGCCATTCGCCGTAACACCAATGCCCGCCAAAAACTGCCCCAAAGCCTATGGCACCGGATGCATCTTTATACAATTTGAGATGGTGCGAATTAGCCCAATCAATTGAGAGTAAAAAGGAATGACCATTAAAACCAGACAGAAATTGCTGCCAGACTTTAAGATCTGCTTTAACTTCTTGAGTCAACCTGATAAGGAAATGAGGATGGCGAAGACCTATTGTCAAATCAATAAGACGACGCGGAAATGCACGACCAGGAACAACTACTGTACAGGCAAAGTTCAATAAACCTGTCAACGACTGTATCTCACGTAAAGTAACCTTGCGACGCCTGAGAAAACCGGAAATTAAGTCTTGACATTTTACTAGCTTATCACGAGGCAGCCGAGCCTCCATAAGGACCGAGTCCAGTTCAATGCCCGCGAATGAAATGGTTGATGAAGGGCCAATTGTTTTTTTCGGCGCCATAGGTATGCCCAGATATTGGCAGAGCATTAAGAATAAATCAAGCTGTTGTTTACACAAATCAGGAGAGGGGGAGACAATGAGAAAATCCTCCAGCAGGTGCAAAATGTGATCGATATGCAATTTCTTTTGGGAAATCCATTCTATGGCAGAAGAAAAAATTTCAAACGTTTTGCAAGAGCTTGAACACCCCATCGACATACAGCGGTCATAATAATAAAATCCTCTCCAACAAATTCTCAAAAGGTTGTAATCTTGGGGTTGAATAGAAATGATTCGAAAAGCATTCTTAATATCTGTTTTGGCCATAAAACAGCTGTGGCCAACAGTTCTGATGGTATGAATGGCATCTTCAACCGTAGCATAGGATACGCTAGTAAATTCTGAAGAAATGCCATCATTCAATGATGAATCTTGAGGAAAAGAAAGGTGGTGAATCAAAATTCACCCTCTGTCTTTTTAGGAACCAAACCAAGTGGAGATATACGAAAATGGGCAAAGAGTGGAGAAGAATAAGGGCTCGCAATGCGATGAGCGGCAATTTCTTTATCTAATTTGGCATCAACTGCCTCAGGATATTGGATTGCAGAAAGTAGGTTTTTAGCACATGAAGAGTCTTGAGGTCCTTCATAGTACAAGGGAAAGCCATAATTAAAACCTTTGGATAAAAGCTCTACTTCGGAAGGGATATACCCAGAAAGAAAAAATTGCAAACGATCACTGTTGACGGGTGTTGGAAGCTCCCGAGGAAGTAGGTTGGGGGGTGATCCTGCTGCTAGGGGTGTTATTGCTGCGTTGCTTGGACAATTTGGAAGAGTGTCCTTTGCTAAAGGCACGAAAATTACAATTTATAGCCCGATGTGGACCATCACATTTAGCACATGAGTGCTTAAAGGAGCATCCTGAGCAATAACCCCCTTTATGAAACTTGAAACAATAACCCCGAGGGACATCAAAGCTCTTAGCAAGGCTGGTTGCTGGAATGGATTTGCTGGCATTAATCTGAGACTTCAACCACAATTCCCAATGTACATTTCCACAGGGAAGAGAGGTGGCCTGAGACTGGCGCAAAAAACGGAAGTTTTCATCGTAGACTCAACAGATAGTAAAAAAAAAAGTTGTACGGCTGATAGATAACAATGAAAAAGTGCATTTGTAGAAAAGCATGAATAGTATGCATTATTCACAAGTTTAGCTTGAAAGCATGTGGATCATTTGATATCCTCGACCGCATGTTCGCGACTAACAATTTTTTATTTAAAAATTCGATCACACTACACTTTTCACATAAAAGTTTCGCTTTGAGCATGATGATGAACGAATTTTTTTGAAATTCCTAAAGGTATCGGAAGAGTCTCTTGGTTGAGAAGTAACGCCAAACGTACATTTTTCCTTTCAAAAGTATTTGTATAAGTAATGCATTGTCATTGAGGATTTTTGCCGTATGATACTTCATTTCTCTAATGACATTACCTATCAAAACGTCAATGCGCGGGTATTACTTGGAAGAGAAAATACATGACACTTCGGCTTCGTCGACAACTTATAACGCACGAGAAAAAAACGAAGATAAAGACGCTAAAAAACTAGCAGCTACACAGCAAGAAAAATGAGATGCATCTCTTGCTCCTCCTCCACTCGTTAGTGTTGAGCCGTCACCTTCATAAGAACTCCAGATCCCATTAGGAATAGTTATGAAGACAGAGTTACAGTTGTACTTAATAAAACACAAGCTATTGAGAAATAAATTATTCCCCTTTTTACTTTGTCCCTTTGTTTAAACAACCAAACGGGAAACTTAAAGTTCTACCTTAATTGAAATATGTCATAACCCACGCGAGTTTCATATCAAACGAACAAAATGTCCAATACTTACCGTCAAATAGAGGAACTATTGTTCACAATCATTTCATTTTCTAGTATTTCTGCATCTGCTTTTCGGAATACAACCTTCGGTAATACCTGAGAATTGTATCGATCGCGTAATCCGCGCGCGAAAGACTAATACCGTCTAAAATAATACCGTCTAAACCATTTTTAAACTTGTTTTAATACTGATTCAGCAATGGCTCTTAGAAGGTCGCTTTTGAAGTTATCTGGCGGGGCAAAAGAGAAAGCTGCTGCCTTGAAGTAGAAAGATTAAATTAAAAATAGGAAAGAATTTTTAAAGTCAAGCACTCTAGATATTTTGTTTTTATTCATGATGACTTTCGACACTTCTAAATTAAGAGTGTTATATAACATACGTACTTTCGTGTCGCAGACGATTACGACGGATACAATATACCTTCCCACGATCTTTGTGTTATTTTACAATAATAAGCATGTTCTTCGTCTTAGAACTGAAGATTTCTCTTAAAACTACTGATTTCTCTTCTGAAACGTGATCTGATCAGAAGTTTTCCTTTTAAGATTAATTTATATTTCATTGAAAAAAGTTGAGGAAATTCTGGCGCTGTTTTGTAAACTAGTGGAAAAACAACAGATGGCTGCGAAGTTTGTACATTTATAATCATGCATGTCTTTTTTCGGATAACGTCTTGATACCATAAGAGAAAGAAACAAACTGATCTCGACAAATTAAATGAGCTAACGATTACGTAGTGGCAAATTGATCTGGTTTAAACGGTTTGAAGTCTTGTGGAATAGGATTTGCTTTAATCCTTGTCTGAATTCTGGCATCCGCATGGCGTAGATTAAAGGATTTATCACCGAGTTGGCCATGTATGAAACCGTTGTTATCTTTCCAATGTGAAAACGATAGCAAAAGGGAAAGTTTAAGTAGAGCTGAGGAGAAAAAATTGAAAATAACTGTAGTATTACCAATGGAAACCAAGCGAGGAAAGATCCAAGAGTCACAATTAATAATGTACTCGTCAATTTTTTTTCCCTTATTCCTGCTGCGCTGTGATGCTGTGGACGACGATTAAAATGGATCTTGACGAAAATAGAGGTGCAAGAAATAGAAATTACAAAAAGCAGAACAACAAAAGCCGAGAATTCAAAAATACGGCGAACTTTGATATTACTCCCTAATATGAACTTACGAGTAAACGCTACAGTTGTAGATGTTAACCAAGTTACAATCATTATAACTCCGTAAACCCATTTCTCAATAAAACGATGCTTAAATGGACAAAATGTTGCATGCACCCGCTCGAGTGAAATGGCCGCGAGATTTACAAGCGAAGCAAGAGTGAAGGTGTTGGCTATTGAGATCGTTGCTGCGTAGTTACGACTGTTCTTCCACAGTTCACAGGAACTCCCTGTCGAATAGATTACCAATGGCCCTGAGACTGCTCCAACTAAGAAATCTATTATTGCCAGATGAATGATCAAGATTGTACTTCTCCGCTGTAGCTGACGCTTCTTCAAAAATACATTGAAAGTGATGATATTAAGGATGATTATCGCCAGACATTCAGTGATGAACACCACAAGCCACGGGATGCAGCTGGATTGAGGAGGCGGCAGCCAGGTCTCGATGTTCGTGTTATTATTAGTGCGGTTGATGGTGTTGTTAGCCATTGAGTTCGCTGAGGGTTTTATGAGTGGCCAAATTAAGCGATCTAAATCAAGAGTGAAGGAATTATTATAGAGAATATGCTTGTTTTACATACACAGGTGAGCAAGATCTCAAATACATCTCTTTGTGTTCTCTCTTTTTCACCTCTTATCATAGTAAATATCTTGGATTAAAAAACACGCTTTTAAGTAGACGATTTCAGAGAAGTAGCCAGCCTGGGTGTTTGAGCAGAAAAGTCAATTCTTCAATATCAGCTTGATCTTTAAACATTGTGGCACTGCTAATGATCACGCTAGAATTGCAATGAATAAAAAATTATCTTTAAAGTGGTTTCGTCCTATCCCTGGGGAAATAATAATTTTCGAAGAGGTAGATATAATTAACAAATAGAGAAGCTTTGACTGTGCCGCTTTGTTCTGTTGTAAAGCGCGCAGGAAGCTTACAGAGTGCGAAAAATACGTCTCGTGTTGTACCTAGTCAATTCTAGCATCCGCGTTGCGTAGATTAGAGGATTTACGAACGAGTTTGCGAAGTAGAATAGTTTGGTTTTCAAGACATTGTGAAAGGATATCCTCATGGGAAAGTATTGGCCATAGAAAAGCGAAAAACCAGTTGAAGTATCGCTGGAAACTAAGTCAATAGGGACTCTAGAATCACAAGAAATAATTTTCTTTCCCTCTCACTTGCTGCGAAATGCTGTCGAGGTTAACGATTAAAGCGAAATTCTTTAAGAATGGAAATGCAAGAAACACAAATTACAAAGAGGAGAGAAAGAAACGACGAAATGGTCTGATATGAATCTGGAGGAAAGAGAAACACACAAAATGATTGTCATCGGAAATTTCCCTTTACGATTATTACAGGTATTAAGTTCTAAGCGTGGGAGCCCCGCTATCATTTTCAAATGTTTCTTTACTATGTTTTTACCATATACGGATAAGTAAGGTCTTAAATCCTTTTTTGTGTTCTTTTCACATGTGATCATAATGTTTACCTTTGATCAATTAAACAGACTCTCCAAACGATTTCAGAGACTCAACCAGGGTAGATTTTTTGGGCAGAGAAGTCCAATCCTCCAAAATCGGCTAAATCAGCTGAAAATATGAACTGCCTATGATCACACCAAATTGTTCTGCAAAGGATAATGAATATTCTTTAAAGAGGTTTCGTCTAATTTCTCGGAAAATTCCTTTTAAGGAAAAGCAAATACAAAATAAAATTAAAGATCATAGTAAACCAAGTTTTTCCTTGAAATATATTAGAAGAACAAAATGAAAGGTTCCACATGATCAAATACCTCAAATCTCTTTTTTAAAAATATACTTCGATGGCAATAGCCGTTTTATAGATTGATGTTCCCAAACAGAGTTTATAGCTTGAATGGGGTAGCAATCTTCAACTCGACGAGGATCATGTGAATGTGACACCCTTAGTATTTAGAATTTCCCTTGTTAAAAGCTCAATACAATGATTAAAAAAGCGAAGCTAGAAACAGTCGAGTCACGGCTAAGGAATCATGCCACTAAACCGGGTTACGACCGAGTCGTTTGTTACGAGTAGATATTGAAATTTAACTAACAAAGCACGTACAACTCTACAGAACTCAGACACGGTCATCATTGTGTTAATCTGCATAGCGTTGTTTTATTTTGAGCAGATGCTTCTTTAGTAATCCTTTCACCCATTGACCACCGAATTTTTTTCAGAATCAAGAAACTTTCAATTCTGTCAGTGTCCTTCAAAATTGAGAAACTTTCAATTTTGTAGGTGTTCAAAACAGATAACCCGGATTTTCCATCGTCTCTTCTTTGTTCGCAAGGTGACACAATGCTTTCCCGATTACAGTATTTCATGTCTTATATAAAACTTTGCGGCCGCACATTGAATATAAATGAGCGAACCACATCCAAATAAAATGTACTAACCCGGAAAAGCAAAAGTGTTTGATTTTGTGGCAGTTTGGTTGTTTTCTTGTCATCGTCTGGTTGTGTGGAACGCAAATTTAAGGAACATGTTCGGATATAGGCATGATCAGTTCAGGTTAATTGAAACTGTATTGCTTGTCACGTGCGTGATGACAAGCTCGAAAAGAAAACAGCTGGTTACGCCTGATACACTCTACAAAAGACCAACGGATAATATGCAGTTTTTTTCTGGCGTTTGATAATGATTAAACCGATGGTAAGGACTTGAAAAACTAATCGCAGTTCCGCTGCTTTAATTGTTTTTCACTAGTCGCAATTGAACTCAGTGCGCTAGCAAAAACAGGCCGATAAGTGTATGTCGTACCCAACATCGAAATCTCGTTCTTCACATTTTCAGTTTGCTAACTTTAACAGTTGCCTCCTCTCAATAAATATAATTAAAGTTGACAAAATAGAGAAAACAAAATTGAAGAAAATTCATCAAAACTCGAGGACCACGCTTGAATAGACAAGTGTCCGCTTTTTGACAATTTAACGATACTTTGCATGCTATGAGCGCTCTTAAGAGCTCGATAAGGAAGCAGCTGACTGGAGCTGGTACTCTTTACAAAGGCTAACTTTGAATTAGCGGTAAGGTAGCGTCAAATTAACGTTTGTGCATATATGAAAGTCATATATGTGAACTGCGGTTAAAGAATTGAATTTGAGAACGATCTTCGCAGTAATGAACATAACTTAGGCAGTAGTGAAAATAAGACCTGGAAAAATTTTAATTGATATTCCTGACTCTTGTTTCGCTTTTGTTCGGTGCAGATACCGTGGCAAACTGCAGTTTTCGTGAGAAGCTCGTGAGAGGACTTCAAGGTATAAAATAAGTCTCGGGTATTTCCTGAAAAAGCTCAGATGTTACCGCTATGATGGACTTTCCGCCGTTGCTATGTTTGTGTATACCGTCAAATATCTTCTTAGTAAAGGGAGCGAGCTCTCAGAACATAAAAGCTAAGCAATGTAGTTAGATGAACATTTCATGTTCATTGGCAAAGAGAATGATTTCTTATCGTTACATCGTTTGCGTCTGGTTAATACATCTCTATATCTTTCAGGGTGATATATTGACCACGTACTAACAAATCGAAATGACTATGTAAAATAAAAAACAAATTTTAAACTGTTAAGGAGATTTAACTTACTTGGGACTTTAAAAATCCACCAGCTTCGATTCTGTTAAGTCGGTAATGCAAGTTTTATTCGTTAAGATCTCATCTGACCAATACTTAACTCTTTTCTAGTCACAAATGCGTAATCTGACACTCTAAATATAACTGAATAAGTAAGACCTAATAATAAAGCACGCTGAGCAAGTGGCACAAGAAGTTGTAGACGCAAGCTGTCAGAATATCAAAGTCTTATCCGCAGGAAGCTCACTGAATATCCGTTAAAAAGGAAATCGCTGCGAGTCATTTTTAACTACAACAAGCTGGTAATTTTCCGGCAATAGCTTGATGCTTGTGCAACGCTATTGCGCCGCAAAGTCAGTGGTTGAAGCTATTGATTAGCCTTCGCTTTTGTAAGGAAGTTTCTTTGATAATTTTAAATTCCCTCATAACTAAGGTCAACGTTATATCACTAACAATATCACATAAAAAAAATTACATTATGGCAACTGTGTTAGTGAATGTTTTGCTTCTCCTCTACATCAAATTCGATTTTACCAGACGTTTTCCGCCTCAACTAATGCTAGTTGAAGAAAGTAGTGTTTGGCATAACTAACTGATTTGCTAAGCTCTCATAGTTTTTGTCAAGGAAATGTTTAATCTCACTTGTGCGGGGTGCCAAAAGGTAGAACAATCGAAAACCTGTCTCGAGAAAACACCAGAGCTGATCATGAGCAGAAGAAAAGTAAGTATATCGGACCTTCACTTAACCACATTGATAACGTCATTGATTTGAGGAAATGTAAAACTTGAATCTTGAGGGCTGGTTATTTTTACAAGGGCTAACCAAACCGCAGTTTTACGCAAGCAGTGCTTAAACCCTACGTATTCTCTGTGAGAGGTTTGTTTTCGGCATGAACAATTTCGGCCGCTCTTGATACTTTTCACAAATGATAAATGCTCAGATAAAAGATTTAACTTTATTCAAGATAGGTTAGAATACGCTTTTGTTTGACAATGGCTAAACTTTGTTTAAATAACCGGCCCTAAGATTCTAGGCGTAGTCTAATGAAATTTTAATCCAAAACGTAAACGCATGCTAAACCTGTAAATGGGTGACGCTTACCAAACAGTAAAATGAATGTGAGAAGGCGGAAAGATTAACAAGACCGATGAGTCTTATTAATCTTTTTTTTTTCTTCACATTCATTGTACTCTTTGTTGAACGTCAGCCATTTACAGGTTTAGAAAATTTTCAAAAATTATCAAGATGGGAGAAATATATTTTGGTAGGCGATATGTCGCACTGAATGAAAAACCCCATTTATGGTTTCGCGGAAGAATTAAGACAGTATCACATATAATCTTAAAAAGGGACAAAGGTAAGAGCCGAAAGGATGGAAATATCCGATAGGGCGGCCCGCTTTGATACCCCGCAAGAAAAATATTGCTTGGAGTGGACTTACAAAGTTCGTAATTATTGAACATTGTCAGTGAAGGAGGAGCCTGCACAAAAAGCGAGGGAGGACACTTAAGACGAAGAAAACACAAACTACTCTTGTGAGTTTATAGTGCTACAAACGCAGTTGGCTTTCTTTCCTGGCTCTGAAATAAACAAGTAAGTTTCAATTCCTAATAAAGCAAAATCTGTTTGCTATATAATAAATCTTTTATTGACCAAGCTTGATTGGTGAAGATGGCTGGATATCAGCCCCGCTAGATATTAGGTAATTTGGGTTTTATCAAATGGGTTGGTAACGTAAATTGGCTACAGAAGAGAGTTTCAAAGCTGACGTTTCGAGCGTTAGCTCTTGTTCAGAACGAGGAAGGGCTGACACTCGGAACGTCATTAACGCGAAACACAATATCAGGATTATTGCGTTGATGAAAACCAATCTGCGATCTGCAAGTGTGTTATCCATATTCGCCCTCTTCTGTTACTTGAGTTGTTAATTAGTTTGGTTTTTACGCGACGAAGTTTATCAATTTCTGGATTTCTACGTTCCATGCTGAGCATAGGGAAGAATATACAGAAAGAAGAAGACGAAAAAAGTACTTTTTGCGGAGTATCTTAGTAGTTGAATATTCGCACTCGATACACAGTTGAGTTCTCTCCTTTTGTTATTTCTGGCTTATAGCCGCTGGCACATCATGTTCTCAGTTCTTGCTCTAACACTACGAAAGACAGCAGAAGACGATAAACATCTCACAATCATTGTAGGATCGTGTAACACTACAAACAAAAGTTTTCCTTGCAAAAACAAAAAGTGGGTGAGATCAGCGCTTCATGAAACTAGAAGGAATTTTTTTTCTTTGAAAGGAGAGCATTTTACCGTTTAAATCAGCAAATTACGTAGATCCGAATATACAATCTTTCCAGTTGTTGCCGTGACACTATGAAAGATGATAAACATCTCAAAATGATTTCACAGTGGCATCCATCAATGCAGGGGGGAGGGGAGGGGAGTTTCCTCCCTTACCTTCTCTTAAATTAAATCGAAACGATGTTCTCACAACTTGCAAAGTGATTTCACTGGAAATTGTCAGCGTTCGATAGAGTTCTGTCACAGGATATTTCATTACCAAAGTGTTTAACTTTTTATTAAATAAACTTGAGTTAGTTGCTGGTTCACAGAAAAACAAGAAATCAGTCTTATCTTGGTCTCCACTCAGCACAAGGAAAAACGAAATGGTAAATAAGTGACACGTATACAGAAATCCCTTGCATATTATATTCTAGGTTTTCTGCTTACATTTGATTTGTACTCTCTACTTTCGTATCTGGCTTTTCGTCATCAGAAATTGCTTCATTGCAAAAAGTGCAGATTATTAATAAGCAGTAGACAAAAGTAGCAGCCGCTCTTAAAGGTACGAAGAATAACCGACAATGCGCTGATGTTTACATTAAAACAAGGAAAAAATATCTCATCTTGCGTAAACGCTTCCACTATTCACACTGCATACATCAGAGCGGCGCGTATAAGATTGCCCCTGATGAATAAATTATCAATTTAGAGTGCGGCAGTAGTCGTGCAACTCAGGACGAGGAAGTCAACACCGAATTTTCTTCCCCTTAGTTCTCACACTGTGACCAATGTCGGGTCGCCAAATTTATCTCAAATCTCATTGCGGTAAAAGAATGGAAGCAGTGTCGAATAGTTTACTTCAAGTGGGGCAGAGACAATGCTTCCTCGAACTCCTTAAAGTCCGAAAATGTTAAAATGCACAATTGGCAAAGCAGTTGACATTGACTGTGGGTTTTCTGTCAGATACCCACAGATAAGAGGAATTTTGTCCCAGGGTATGAGTATGCCGTTCAAGATTGTGGGAGTGTCAGAGGTCAGAGGATGAGTACATTTTGTCGAGAGTAAGATTTTGCGACACCGACGCTCGTGTATTTGCAAATATCCCAGGTATTGAAGTGCGTATAAAAGGAAACTAGAATTCTGTCTCTCGCTAAGTCAATGAATAAATTACTGAAAAAGATGAGAGGTTGACGCTCGAATGAACTTCTCTCTGTTAATATGTTTGTGAACAGCGTCAAATCCATGTTTATTTTTAGTAATTGGTTCAAGCTTTCAGATCTCGTAAGTAAAAAAGTTAATTAGGTAAACAATTTATGTTTATTACAAGATTTCTCATCATTATGTCGTATGCGTACTTCAAAAAACCTTACAAGGGAGTATTTACATATCTGGATCCCTCTTGAATAGTTTATAGTTAAAAGAGAGTTTAAGAAGTTGATTATTTTTGTATCGATTAGCGACTTTTCTTGAAATTTCCAAAGGTATCGGAAGAGTCAGTTTGGCGAGAACTAACGCCAAACTATTGTTTTTCTCATCGAAAGTATTTTGAAGTCATCGATATCATAGGTTAAGAACTGTCCCTGTAAAACTACTCCGTTTACCTTAAATAGAATGCTTCAATTTTCTAACAACTCCACCTGTCAAAACGAGAATGCAAAGGTGTAAAGGAAATATGATGGCATGCATACGGCTTTGACAACTCACAGCGTGCGAGAAAAAAAAAGGTACAAAAAAACTGCCAAAGTATTCTTACTGTTTTATTTTCATATTTTTCTAATAATTTTCAACAGCTAAAAATCTAAGTATTATTATTACATAAGTACTTAGTATAGCAGAGCATTATGGAACCGCTGAAATATGTCTTTCAAATATTTTAGGAAACATACATATACATAATGAAATATGATCAAGAGCTTTGATTAATCTTTTTTTTTTATATATATTTCGGGTGTTCTTGCCTTAAAACTGATATTGAACACAAGTATTCCCGGACTTCCCAGTGTCTTATATATTTTTTTTAAATAGTAGAGAAGCTGATCAGTGATTTTTATCTCAACGGCAGATTTATATTTCATTAAAAGAAGTGGAGGAAATTTGATTTAACATAAACAACAGATGAAAACCTTCCTCTCTGATCTCCGCTTATTTTCATCTTTTATTTTTGGCTTATGTATTGACACCATAAAGAAAAGAAACAAGTAGATCCTGACGAATTAACCAAAGACTGCGAAGTGCCATATCAACCGGCCGGGTTTAAATTGTTCGGTGTCTTGTGAAATATAATCTACTTTATTCCTTGTCTGAATTCTGGCATCATCATAGCGTAGATTATGATAGTACAAATCAAAGAGTTGGTTTGGTAAAACACTGCTACTGTGTTAATAGTATAAAAATTGTACCGAAAGGAAACGTTTAAGAATGACTGAGGATAAAAACTCAAATTACTCAGTAGTATTACTGATGGAAGTAAGACAAGGAAAGATCCACTAAGTCACGACAAATGAAGTACTTGTCAATTTTCTTCCCTTTCCTTGGCAACTGAAAAAAAAAAAAAAAAAACCCAGCCACCATGCCTCTTCCTCTGATCCTTATGATTAAAGTGGGGTGAATGGGGTCAATAGGGATTTGGGTGGAATCCTTATAATATTGCGTAACTAATAGTGACTTAAAGCAACTTAAGGCAACTTAAGGCGACTTTAGGCGACTTTAGGCGACTTTAGGCGACTTAAGGCAGCTTAAGATCCCAGAGTGGGACTCATCCAAGTTAACTTAATGAAGATAATTTTATATTTCGATTTCAAAGATAATACAAAAAAATACGGCTGATGGCTATTGATGAAAAAGTACGTTTGTAAGAAAAGCATGTATACATTATTCACAAGTTCCTCTTGTAAGTTGGATTAAATGAAGTCAAAATTTTAAATGGTTCGCTTTGAGCATGATAATGAACGAATTTTCTTTATTCCCAAAGGTATCGGAGGAGTGGCTTAGCCGAGAAGTAACGCTAAACTATTATTTTTCTTTTCAAAAGTATCTGAAAATTATCGATCGCATAAGTCAAGCGTTTTCACTGAAAATTTTTCTATTGAACGTTAATAGGATACTTTGCTAAATAATGCTACCTCTCAAAACGCCAATGCGCGGGCATTGCTAAGTGATGAAAGGTGTGCGTGTCGGCTTCGAAGACAAAAAAAAAAAAAAAAAAAAAAAGAAGATAAAAAAGCGCGAAACAACTGCCAGCAAAAAAAGAAGGAAAATAAGGAGCGTCTCTCATCCACCCGTTTAAGTTAATCCACCGCCTTCACAGGAATCCCAATGAGATCCCCAGAGAAATGGTTACGAAGACAGAATTACAGCTGTAACTTAAAAAACAGAACTTAATGAGAAATTAGTTTGTATTCTTATTATTTCGTTCCTTTTTTTAAACGACCAAACTGGAAACTTCCAATGCATTTAATAAATTGTCATAACATAGACATGGTTCTACTTTAAGACCGTTTCAAGTTTGAAAGACTCCACGCGAGTTGCATATTAAACGAGCAAAATGTCCAGTACTTGCAATCGAATAGGGTACCTTTTGTTTACTACCGTTTCATTTTCTAGTATTTCTGCATTTACTTTTCGGAATACAACCTTCGGAATTATCTTAGAATTGTATCGATCTTGTAAAGTGCGCGCGAAAGGCGAACATAGCACCGTTAGAACCATCTTTTAAATTTTTTAAAAACTGCTTCCGCAATGGCTCTGAGAAAGTTGCCTTTAAAGTTATCAGGTGGGGCAAATGAGAAAACTGCTGCTTTGAAGTAGAAAGATTAAAACAAAACAAAAATACTTTTTTAAAGTCGAGCACTCTAAATATTTTATTTTTATTTTCGACACTTCTAAATTAAGTGTGGTTATTACATAACTGCTTTATTTTCACATATCAAACTGTTTCCCCACTGCGATGGACATTTGTTTTTGTCGGTTGCAACCTGGCGCGGCCGCTAACCCAGATGCCCTCCTGAGCAAATTTTCAAAATGGCGGACAAGCCAAAGAGAGAGATAAGAGAACCAAAGCGATTCTGCAACGAATACTCTGCATACACCCCTGTTAAAAAGGTCATTTCACAGAGAAAAGATACAAAATTGTATGATATTGAAGTCACGGAGGTTGACAAACCCAACAAGACTGAAAATTCACTACATTGGCTACAGTACACGCTTCGATGAGTGGAGACCCTTCGTGCACCGGTTCACAAGAGCCAATACAAAAGACCAAACAATGCACAATAGCTAACCGATAACTCCTAAACAAAGAAAGAACAATGGTAATTCCCTTGTGAACCGGTACACCAGGACAGAACCCCCTTCGGGGACGGTGAAGCATCTGAATATTTTCCTTCGAAATTATATAGATTAGTAGGCTGCAACAAAAATTTATTGGACGACGTTTAGGGCAAAAACAGCAATCTAACCTGAAAAAAGTGTATTTATTCCGACTCTTTCGGAAAATAACTTTACAAATCTTACTTGTTTATCTCGTAAGTAAACGATGGTGAAGCGCTTTGCGAGTTACCCGATTCTTCTCCCACTGCTTTGACGCTTATAAAACAGGAAACGAGCAAAAGGAGGAAGGTGTGGCTGTTTTGACTAGCCATTTGACGAGGTTCAATTTGCTCCTTGTTCGACAATTTACATATCAAAACAAAGTAAATTTGTTCCATTCTTTGATTTTGGCGGTACATTTTCAATTTGCGCTTGCGTAAGAGAGAAATCGCCCAAGACTCCTTGCTCGGTCTTGTTTTGACCACGAACGCCTTCTTAATTTTGACGGACCCGCTCGGGAAAAGGTGAAAATGACGAGGGAAAAACTTTACTTTGTAGTACAAAAATACACAAAATGGAAAGCCATGATATTATAGTTCAATATTTCGGTGGTACATTGTTAACTTTTTATACAGAGAGTCGGCAAGATGATATAACATCCAAAAATCGCACTCGATTTGAGTGGGCCGATGAAGTGGGCGTGGTCACGAAATTCAGTAAGAGACTATTTGTACCCCGTAAATTTGATATGACTTCTAAATTAAGTGTGGTTATTACATAAGTACTTTCGTGTTGCAGAACATTTTGATCGATAAAATATACCTTCCAACTATATATTTTAACAAACTCAACGAAATATCATGAGGAACTTTGCTTTAAATTATAATAATATGCATGTTCTTTGTCCAAGAAGCGAAGAGGTGATTTCTCCTCTTAAATGCAGACAATCTGATCAGTAGTTATCCATTTAAGACTAATTTATATTCTATTGAAAAAAGTTGAGGAAATTCCGGCGCTGTTTTGTAAAGTAAAGGAAGAAAAATTAATGGTCGAGAACTTTGTCCATTTATCATCATCTGCTTTTTGGACAGTGTATTGATACCATGAGGGAAAGAAACAAATTGATCAAGACAAATTAAATGAACTATTGATTACGTAGTGGCAAATCTACCTGGTTTAAACGGCCTGAAGCCTTGTGGAATATGATTTGCTTTATTCCTTGTCTAAATTCTAGCATCCGCATGGCGTAGATTATAGGATTTATCATTGAGTTGGCCATGTACGAAACTACTCCTACCGTATGAATTGAAAACGACGAGAAAAGGAAAGGTTAATGTAGAACTGAGGATGAAAAATAAAAAAACCGTGTCGTATTACCATTGGAAGCCAAGCGAGGAAAGATCCAAGAGTTACAATTAATAATGTGCTTGTCATTTTTCTTTCTCTTACACCTGCTGCACTTTGATGTTGTGGACGACGACTAAAATGGATCTTGACGAAAATAGAAACGTAAGAAAAAGAAATGACAAAAAGGAGAACAACAAAAGCCGAGAAACCAGAAATGTAGCGAACTTTTACATTACTCTCTAATATAAACTCACCAGTCAACACTAAAGCTGTAGATGTTAACCAAGTTACGATCATTATAACTCCGTAAACCCGTTCTCAATAAAACGATGCTTAAAAATGTTGCATGTACCTGCTCTAATGAAATGGCCACGATGTTAAGAAGGGAAGAAAAAACGAAGTTGTTGCTTATGAAGTTCAGTATTACAAAGTTCGCACCGTACTTCCACAGTTTACAGACACTCCCTATCCAGTAGTTGTCCAATGGTCCTGAGACTGCCCCAACTAAGAGATCGACTATAGCCAAATGGATGATCAAGATTGCACTTCTTCGCTGTAGCTGACGCTTCTTCAAAAATATAATGATGGTGACGATATTAAGGATGACTATCGCTAGACTTTCAGTGCTGAACACAACAACCCACGGGATGCAGTTGGATTCAGGAAGCGGCAGCCTGGTCTCAACGTTTGTGTCATTATTGGTGCATTTGATGATTTTGTTAGCCATTGAGTTCTCTGAGGGTTTGTGAGTGGCCAATGTAAACGATCTAGATCAAAAGTGAGGGAATAATCATAGAATACGACTGACATACACAGGTGTGTAAGGCTTAAAACAAATCTATTTGGTTTTACCATGTTAACATAGAGTTTACGTATGATGCACGATCCTCGTAGTAGATAGCGCTATTTATGCAATAGCGAAAATCAGAGTTTACCTTGAATTAATAAAGACCGTTCCAGACAATTTTGGAGGCTCAGCCATGCTGAGATATGGGAAGAGAAATTCAGTCCTTCTATATCGGCTCAATTATTTGAAAAACATATACAGAACTTTCTATTTACATATTCAGGTAATTTGGTCTGAAACAAATATCTTTAATTGTTTTTTTTGAATATTTTGACCACATACGTCACAATGTTTTGTTTACATACCTTGTAAAACTTCTGGAGATTCAGGAAACTCAGAGATTAAGCCAGACTGAGTTCTGGGCAGAGAAATGCAATCCTCTAATATCGGTTCAATCAGCAAACAGATATTGAACGGTCTTTGATCACGCCAAGTTGTTCTGTCATAGTTAGTAAGTTTTCACTAAAGCTGTTTCATCTAATTCCTCAGAGTTTCAACGATCTTTAACTCAACGAGGATCATATAAGTATAACACACTTTTTACTAAAAACCTCTTTTTAAAGGCTGAATTGAATGAATTATCCAGCGCAGCTAAACAGGAACAACAAACAGTCGAGTCATGGATATGGAATCATGTCCTAAACCTGGACATGACTGAGTCGTTTTTTATAAGTAAATATTGAAATTTAAATAATGGAACACGTAGATATTTTGAACAGATGCTCTTTAAGCGGTCCTTTACCTTCTAATCGAAAGAACTTTAGTTTCCTAGACAAATTCTGCATGCGATTTTGTTAGAACATATGGCAATCTGTGGTCTTTCCTTACACTTAGGTAGCACGGAAAGCCGTAAAAATCTTGAACAAAAGCTCATCTTTCAAACCGGCAGTCTAAATCCCACAGGGATCAACGAACGCTTTTCATTCCACTAATTTATTCTTGTTTTTCTCGTTGCCATGTTCCCACCAATAACGTAGCTCCATTTTCTGCCTTTAAACACGAAGGCGCTTTATAAGGTAGTCTTCCCTGGGAAGACCTAGGCTCATTTGTCACTCACCGTTGGCGTGTGCGGGTCAAATTTAAATGCTGGTAGACGAACAAAAGTAGCTAATGAGATATCTATTGTTTACTTCTACCAGCATGGTGGCAGGAGGTAACGTGCGAACCACCTACTTCGATCTCAAATTTACCGCCACAAATAAAGACAGTTTCCATTGGAGAAAGGAAATACAAATGTCAAAAATTCTTGTATTGTGATGAAGACATAAAACAATTTTGAGGAATGCGCCCGCTGCTCACTGCTTTGGAGTAGCTGTAGCTCAAGCTGACTTCACTCTAAGAGTTCTACATCACGACGGTGGATTGACAAATGGTCCAGTGGGACCTAAGGCTCCTTTTATAGCGCGCCTTCGTGTTTAAAAGCACACACAACCCACAATTCCTCTATTCGCTCCGACGAAGGGCTAACGCTCGAAACGTCAGCTTTTGTAATCGTTACGGTGGTCAATTTACCATTTCAACTTTATCATCTACGGGTTTATGTCGAATTAATTTGATGGCCTGCTCCCAGTTAGCTCAATTGGTAGAGCGCTGCACTAGTATCGCAGAGGTCAGTGGTTCGAATCCCGTACAGGCCTGAAATTTTTTTCAGGTCTGATTTTCATTATTGCTCAAATAGTGCTTTACTGCGAAGGATCGTGCATATACGTTTCATAACCGCAGTTCATACATATGTTTCATATGTTTGTTGTTGTTTCATTTCAACTTTGTTGATAAATCCAAATTATTTCGTTACCCCGACCGACGCAGCCCCAAACAGTTTCTTTCGAAACTATCAGCCTTTATTTAAAAAGTAGATAAAATGATTCAACATTATTTCTTATCAGAACTGGTCTCTTTAGTTACTTCGTTATAAGTCCACGTTATTAACCGAAGTAGGACAATTCTATGTTTCGAATATAGAACTTAGAAGATAATAAAAAAAGCTATACAGCTGATAGCTATACAGCTGATAGCAAACGAAGAAAAATGACGTTTGTAGAGAGGCCCGTCACAATATTCACAAGTTTCGCTTGAAGGAACAAAGACTATATGATATGAACAACAACTATACGAAAGAAAATTAACTCGAAATCGCAACTGAATAGGATCAAGGATCCCAAACAGCACGTTTGCGAGTAGCAATTTATTATTATTATTATTATTATTATTATTATTATTATTATTCGCACTCCGTTTATATCTGTTGGTCGTGGTGTACTCCAAGGTGATTACCCTAGCCCACTTCTCTTTAACTTGTGTTTTAACACGTTTCTACGGCATATTAAGTCTGAAAAATACCGCCAGTTTGGCTTTTCCCTCGAGTTCTTAAATCCCGTTCACTGGTTTCAGTTCGCCGACGATGCCGCTGTAATAAGCGGTCAGGAATCAGAAAGTCAACACCTAATTAGTCGCTTCATATTATGGTGTAATTGGTCGAACATGACGATCAGAGTTGACAAATGTTCTACTTTTGGAATACGGAAACTGTGCACTAAATCTGTCCAATATTTACCCAAGCTGTTGATCGATGGAGTTCTATTTCCCTGTGTGGAAATGGGTGAATCCTTTCGTTACTTAGGTCGCTTCTTTGACTTCAACATGTCTAATAACCAACACAAATCTGAATTGTCTTCTCTTGTACAAGTCTTGATGAATGAAATCGATATAAAGCCACTGCATCCTAAACACAAACTTCTTCTGTTCAGCCGCTATGTCCTATCGAAATTGTCATGGCATTTCACCATAGCAAATATATCCAAAACCTGGATAACGCAACATCTCGTCTCTGTAGTGAATGGCTACATCCGAAAATGGCTAGATGTTCCGATATCTGGAGCACTGAGCAATGTTTTCCTAGAAAGCAATAAATTTGGTCTTAATATTTGTCCTCCCTCTATGAAATTTACTCAGTGCCAGTCAGTTCTCTGAAATTCATTAAAAGAGTCCCCAAATGATTCCTTGAAAGCTCTCTGGAAATCGTCAAGCTGTCACACTAATATTCAATATGATGTGTACAAATCCACTAAGGAAGTTCTTAAGGATTTCTGTTCTAATCAAGAGGATAAACTGCAACACCACCTAACATCTCAGGGTTTCTTCTTCTCAAATGTCATCAAGTGTTCATTGTCATCCGTGTAAATTCTATTTGGTCAGTGGCCCAGTCTCATCTACCGAAGAACATTTACAACTTTACCATCCGCTACATCAACAACTCTCTTCCTAGACGTAAGAATTTGGTAAGATGGGGATTATCAGAAAGTCTTGATTGTTCCTTTTGCCTTAATCCTGAGTCACTCCTTCATGTTGTCGCTGGTTGTCAACAATGCCTTGATCGCTTTACCTGGAGACACGACTCAATCCTTAACTTCATTGCCAAGTCCCTTCAACTTGTAATTAATGTTAGCTCCTCAATCTATGCAGATGTTACTGGTTTTCTAAATCCCTCAGTAATAACTAGTGAAAATTATCGCCCAGATCTTCTTTTCCTAACCCAGTCCAAGTGCCTATATGTTCTAGAATTTACAGTTGGTTTCGAATCTAACTTGTACAACAGTGCAGTACGTAAAAAAGAAAAATATCGGAACTTGATTAACGAAATGAGTAGAACTTTCAGATGTGTGAAATTTGTAAATATCTCCATGAGCTTCCTTGACGTTTTCTCAGATGAATGCTCTACGTTCTTAGACCTGATGAATGACATAGGGATTGCCTAAAAGCAGCAACTTTAAATAATCAAGAAAATGATAAATATAGCTTTAGAGCAACATATTACGTCTTTTGTTGTAGAAATAGGAATTGGGACAAGCCAGATTTGATGCATTTTTGATTTGTGTGTGTTGAATAAGCCAATCTCAAGCAGCATTTGTAAATTGCCTATAAGTAGTGAGATTTACAATTGTACATTTCAAAACACAAATAAAGCTTCCATTATTATTAAGAATTCTTGCAGAAGGTTGTTTTGTAATAACACCGTAACGTACACGTATTTTAACATGTTTGTGTGTCCTTGTAAGCCACACAGTATGTCTGCAACGACCAGAATGCCAAATTGATTCTTTAATTTGATCTTCTCCACTCTGTATGAGGCCCTTGGCCCGATTAAAGGAAGCGCCTACAGATCGCCTTTGTTTACTTTGTAAGTCATACAAGCGTTACGACTAATCATGTTTATGTAACGTTTTAGGATAACTCGTAAGTTATTTTCCATCCAGTTGTTGACCTGAAATACTTTACGACGAAGATAAACAAAGTTTGAACGGTCAAAGACATATCTTGGT
The DNA here is from genome assembly GCF_964205215.1 of Stylophora pistillata. Classification (NCBI taxonomy): domain Eukaryota; kingdom Metazoa; phylum Cnidaria; class Anthozoa; order Scleractinia; family Pocilloporidae; genus Stylophora; species Stylophora pistillata. The sequence continues at coordinate 42,789,938 of NC_142521.1, forward strand.
AATTCTTCAGAATTCAGATGCAGATGACACGTGCGTGATCATGATTAAGTAAAGACATTGTTTGCGTTGTTTTCAAGACGATGGTGGATGAAAGCTAGAAAGATACCCGCAGGTTTGAGGCAATCGGTGAACTCATTGGTTTATAAACTTTCCTCCAATATGTTTTTTTTAGCCCGATCTACACATGTTTGGTAAAAAAACTCTCGGCCTAAAGTCAACTTATATAAGCTTTCAAGCTGGTGTTAGAAATTTGCGCGCGTAATTTAGTCGGTCAGCTTGTCCGGAGATTTGACTGAAGAAATGATCTTTAAGTTTGTCTCACTTTCGTGAATAAAAGCGAGATTAGAGCGCGTCGAAGCTCTGCACAGTGGTTTGGTTACGGAGAAACTGACTGGGTTCAACTTGAAGAGAATTTGAGGGTGTTGAAACGACACTATGATTGAAGAATGGCGCTGCGCGCCAGGTCTAAAAATAAATATGTCATCTTTGGACCCCCGCTGGTTTAGGACAAACACTCGGAGTCTTTATAAGGACTTGTATGCGAAACGTGTCAGAAGCAAGACTATCTTCGCTCAAAAAATGCTCTAACTTTCTAAAATGGTTGCAACTAAGCGTTGTTGTTGGGGTACATGTAAAAATGATTCAAGATATCCAGAAAGATTGCCAGATTCGCTTAAAGAAATGCTTAAAAATGGTCGGAAAGGCTTCGTACCGTTCCCAAAGCCGAAGCATGACATGGAACTTTGTCAATGCCGGGTAAATGCGTGTTCTAGAAAGAATTTTTCAGTTGATAGTGTTAACTACAATACTTATATTTGTGCTGTACACGGAAATCCTTGACAAAAGCCTTTTCAAACCGCTTGTTTGGAAACGTTACGTAGACGACATCTCGCTATGGAGTGCAAACAAAGCAACAGTAGAACGTTTCATTGAAAAAGCAAACAATCATCACCCAACAATAAAATTTACGGCTGAAATTTCCGATAAGGAAACAACATTCCTGGAGACATACATCCACAAAGGCGAACGATTCGAAAAGGACGCAATCATTGATGTGCGTACTCATTTGAAACAAATTGAGACATTTCAGTATGCACACTGTAGTTCCTGTCACCCACAAGGAGTTAAGAAAGGCTTCATAAAAGGAGAGGCCCCTAGACTTCTCAGAACAAACTCCTCTCAAAAAATATGCGAGGAGAAAATTGCAAATTTCAAAGCGCATTTGCTAAAGAGAGGCTACCCAGAGGCCCTCATTAACACAACCCTCTCAGAGCTGAATTTCAAAAACAGGAAACTAGCTCTTCAACAGAAACCGAAAACGAACCAACGAATCTTGCCTTTTATCACGCAATACCAACCACCAGTGCCAAACCTAAAGCAATTTCTCATGAGACACTGGCATTTAATAGAAACACAACCAGTACTGAGCGAACTATACAAAAATCCGCCACTCGTGTCTTAAAAAAGAGGGCGATCGCTCAAAGACATACTCCCGAGGGCCAAACTTTGAATAGGCTGCTCTAAACACGCGCTGGGGAGTCGTGTAGGCCTGTCAACCCCTTTTTTACATTGAAATGTTAGATCCTTAAGTTTCACGAGATGGACTTTACTTTCCTCTAGTATCTTCGCCTAAAGCCATTCCCATCATCTATACTTGAATCAAGTACATAATGTTTTCCCGACTTGAGGTAGTCACGAACACGTGCGATGAGGTCTGCTCGTTTTCCGCTTAATTTCAAGCCTCTACACTTTAACCAACGCTTCAATTGTGTGTTTGTATAGTTCTCTTGATCTTGCTCGAACTTTGAGCCAGGAACACCATCGTTTTGATTTAGAATACGAGCTTTAGAGGCGTTTGAACTACAGATGGGCGCATCATCGCCCATTTTCATTTACTCGAGAAGCCTGTTTGTTTGTCCTAATCGGTCTAGGGGATCAAAATTTCGTGACGTCACGAACGCGCAGCGCCATTGTGTAATAAGATCTACTCCTAATCGAACAGTGACTTGTTGGCGTTCAGGATATGAAAAACAATATTTCAATATTATTAGGCAGGAGGAATAAGAAATACGGGTGAAAAAGTACGTTTGCAGAAAAGCATGTAAGTATTATTCACAAGTTTCGCTTGAAAGAGTGTGGATTATGTTATATCAATAGTTTAACAAATTCGAAATCGCAACAGTCTAACAAATTCGAAATTGCAGCTCAACAGGATAAAGGATCTTTAGCCGCAAACAACTGTTTTTTTACATAATTTTTCGCTTTCAGCATGATGATGAACGAATTTTCTTGACATTCCCAAAGGTATCAGAGGAGTCACTTGGCGGAGAAGTAACTCCAAACTATTATATTTTTGGTATTCAAAAATATTTGAAATTATCGATCGCAAAAGTCAAGCATTGCCACTGAAAATTTGGCCAATTAACGTTAATAGGATGCTTTGTTTTCCAATAACTCTACCTGTCAACGCGCAAATGCGCGGGTATTGCTTGGTAAAGAAAAGATTTTATGTGCCTGTTGGCTTCATCGACAACTAATAGCGCATGAGAAAAAAAAAAGAAGATAAAAACGCGAAAAAACCGCCAGCTAAACAGAAAGAAAAATGAGAAGCTTCTCTTGTGCCTCCTCCACCCGTTTATGTTGATACACCGCCTTCATGAGAACTCCGCTGAGGTCTCCAAAGGGACGGTTGTGAAGGCCGTGACAGAATGACAGCTTGACTTAAAAAACACAACCTAGATAGGAATTAATTCTTCTACTTCTTCTTACTTTGTCCCTTAGTTTGTTTAAACAACCAAACGGGAAACTTAAAGTTCTACCTTAATTGAAATAAGACAATTTCAAGTTTTAAAGACTTAACCCGCGCGAGTTGCATGTTAAACGAGCAAAATGTCCAATACTTGCCATCGAATAAGGGAACTGTTGTTCACTATCATTTCATTTTCTAGTATTTCTGCATCTACTTTTCGGAATACAACCTTCGGCATTATCTGAGAATTGTATCGATCGCGTAATCCGCGCGCGAAAGACGAAAATAACACTGTGTAAACCATTTTATAATTTTTAAAATATTGACCCGGCAACGGCTCTGAAAAAGTCGCTTTTGAAGTTATCTGGTGGGGCAAACGAGAAAACTACAGCCTTGATGTAGAAAGATCAAAATTACAAAGAAGACTTTTGTTAAGGTGAAGCACTCTAAATATTTTATTTTTATTATTTGTTTTTATGATTTTCGACACTTTTAAACTAAGTGTGGTTATTACATAAGTACTTTCGTGTCGCAGAGCATTATGACCGATATGATAGACCTTCCAACTGCTTTAATACACGTAACGAAATATCGTAGGGAGCTTTGCTTTATTTTGTTATAATATACATGTTCTTTGTCTTAGAACTGAAGAGGTGATTTCTCCTCTGAAACGCAGACAATCTGATTAGAAGTTATCCATTTAAGACTGATTTATTTTCCGTTGAAAAAAATTGAGGAAATTCCAGCGCTGTTTTGTAATCTAGAGGAAAAATAAACTGATGGCCGCGAAGTTTGTACATTTATCGCCGTGTTCAGTTTTTTGGTTAAGTATTAATATCATATGGGAAAGAAACAAATTGAACTCGACAAATTAAATGGGCTGAAGATTGCTTGGTGGCAAATCTAACTAGTTTAAACGATTTGAAGTCTTGTGGAATAGGATTTGCTTTATTCCTTGTCTGAATTCTGGCATCCGCATGGCGTAGATTATAGGATTTATCATCGAGTTGGCTAAGTATAAAACTACTGTTATCATACTAATGTGAAAAAAAGAACAAAAGGGAAGGTTAAAGTAGAACTGAGGATGAGAAATAGAAAAACACAGCAGTGTTACCGATGGAAACCAAGTGAGGAAAGATCCAAGAGTCACAATTAAAAATGTACTCGTCAATTTTTTTCCCCTTACACCTGCTGCACTGTGATGTTGTGGACGACGACTGAAATGGATCTTGATGAAAATAGAAATATAAGAAACAGAAATTATGAAAAGGAGAAGAAGAAAAGCCGAAAAATACACAGCGCGGCGAACTTTATCATTGACTAATGATAGTTGACCAGTTAACACTGCAGCTATAGTTGTTAACCAAGTTACTGTAATTATAACTCCGTAAACCCATAAGTCAATCAAACGATGCTTAAGTGGACAAAATGTTGCATGTACCCGCTCTAACGATATGGCCGCGAGGTTTAAAAGGGAATAAAAAGCGGGGGTTTTGCTTATGGAGCCCATTACTAAAGGGTTCGCACCGTACTTCCACAGATTACAGTATCTGCCTATCCAGTAGCTTTGCAATGGCCCTGAGACTGCTCCAACTAAGAAATCAGTTATCGCCAGATGAATGATCAAGATTGCACTTCTTCGCTGTAGCTGACGCTTCGTCAAAAATATAAGACTGGTGATGATATTAAGAGTGACTATGGCCAGACATTCAAGGATAAGTGCAACAACCCACGGGATGCAGTTGAATTCAGGAAGCGGTTGCCAGTTCTCAATGTTAGTGTCATTATTGGTGCGGTTGATGGCGTTGTTAGCCATTGAGCTCGCTGAGGGTTTGTAAGTGGCCAATTTAAACGACCTAAATCAAAAGTAAATGAATAATCATAGAATACGAGTGACACATACAGGTACGTAAAGCATAAAACAGATATATTTGTTTTTTTTTTTCTATGTTAATATAGAGTTTACCTTGAATTAAAAAAAAGACTTTCCAGACGATTTCGGAGGCCATGCCATTCTGGTTTTTGGGAAGAGAAATTCAATCCTCCGATATCGGCTCAATTAGTTGAAAAACATATACGGAATTGTCTATTTACATATTCAGGTAGTTTGGTATGAAACGAATACCTTTAACTATTTCTTTTGGATATTTTCACCACATACGTCACATCATTTTGTTTATATTCCTTGTATTAAAAAACAAAATTCTGGAGATTCCGGAAACTCAGAGACAGAGCCAGCTTGGAGTTAGGCAGAGAAATTCAATGCTCTAACATCGGCTGAATCAGTTAACAAATATGGAACGGTCTAATGATTATGTTCACTCCAAGTTGCTCTGCAATGGTTAGCATCTAATTCCTTGGAGTTTCAACTTAACCCGTTACTTAAAATATCTTTAAACATTCCTTAACAGAAATGACACTCTCCTAATAGATTGATGTGCGCAAGCAGAGTTTAGAGCTAGGATGGAGTGACAATCTTCAACTCACCAAGGATCATTTGAACATGACAAATTTAGTACCAATAGCTGCTTTTTAAAGGCTGAATCGAATGAATTATCCTCTACAGCTGAAAAGAAACAACAAATAGTCGAGTCATGGTTAAGGAATCATGTCACTAAACCGGAACTTAACTGAGTTGTTTGTTACGAGTAAATATTGAAATTTACTAACTAACAGAGCACTTATAAAGTATGCACAATTCAAATTCTCACGCCATTACTGTGTTGATCTGCGCAGCATTATTCTATTTTAAACAAATGCTCTTCTGGTGATCTTTTACCCCCTGACCGATAGAACAGTTTCCAAGGTAAATTCTGCATACGAGTTTTAGAACACGGTTACTCAGACAGGCAATAAGAATTCCAGAAACTAACAATTTACGGGAAACCCTGAATTTTCCCCGTGCCATAAAATGGACGCTACATGTACTCCTATTCCAATCTCACGGACTGAAGACAACCCTTATGTTATATGAATGGCGGGGAGGGGGGGGGAACACACTCTGTGATTGGTCAGTGAATAATATCATTTTAAATAAACGATTTTTACTGTCCGAGAATGTCACTTTCAAGTTTTCAGTCTTCATGATATTTTTACCACGTATATCATATTGTGAAGGTGTAGTCTGATCGTCCGGGTGAGTGTAGTCCTGAGAAGGACTGTTGTCGGTGGCAGTGACTGACGTTTCGACAACCTGTGCGGAAGTCATCATGAAGCCACCGACAACAGTCCTTCTCAGGACTACACTCACCCGGACGATCAGACTACACCTTCACATGTTACCCCCGGGTTCAAACCATTTACTGTAGTATATCATATTATAACATATAACAACAGATCACTTTGGCTTTCCCTCCAGTACCATTATTACCAGATGTTATCAAAGTACTTGCAAAGCGTATACCTTGGGTTGTAGAACCGATTTTCACGACGATTTAGAGACTTGGCCAGCCTGGGTTTTTCGGCAGAGGTTTTTTAGCATCGGCTCGATCAATTAAATGATCTGGAACAGTATACGTGCACGCCAAAATTGCCCTGTAATCAATGGTTAACTTGCAATCATTGGAATGGTTTTGTCTAATTTCTCAACGAAACAAAAAATATTTGAAAGAAAATACAACAACGCCAACAAAAACAACTTAAAGAGTGTAAAATATTCTTCGTTAAAGATACCTTGAAGGTAGTGGCTGTTGTTCGTATTAGAAAAGTTGATGTCAGTCGTAAGAGAAGTTTCTAAGTTGGATGGAGTGAGTCTCGCGCTCAAAGTCATAGGCAGGTGGCAACTTTTGCATAAAGTACCACTTTATCGAGCACAACTGAACATTAAAAATTCACGGTCGAGTCACGGAAAAGGAATCATGTTACTAGGCTGACGCGGAATACTGGTAGGACGGAACGTCCCTCTTTCGTTAGTGGAGCGTTTGTCAGGTGAAACTATAAATTATCCTCACGCAAACTGAGGATTGGATTATCGTTCACACGAGATTATCTAATATGATGTTTACTGATTTTAATGATGATTCTCTGACTCATTGCCATTGAGTCTTGTTTCAGCTTTGTTCTGTGCAGACGTCATGGCAAACAGCTGTTTCGTGAGAGGGCTTCATTCTAAAATAATTCCCGCGTAATTGCTGAAAAAGACGAATGGTTGCCGTTCTGATGGACTTCTCTATGTTGATATGTTTGTGTTAGCGCCAAATCCATGTTTATTTTTAGTAAGGAGAGCAAGCTTTCAGATCTTGGAAGTAAAATAGTTGATTAAGTAAACTATTCATGTTTATTAAAAGATGGACAGATGCTTTAATATTATGTCACATGCGAGCTTAGTAAACCTTAAAAGGAAGTATTGACATGTCTGGATCCTCTCGAATATTTTATGGTTAAAGTTGTCCATTTTTTTTTATTAATTAAGACCTTAAATGAAAGTCCCAAAGGTATCGAAGAAGTCAGTTTTCTGAGAAGTAACGCCAAACTACTATTTTTCTTATCCAAAGTATTTTAAAGTCATCGATATCATAGGCTTAGAATTGTTACTGAAACATTATTCCGTTTACTGCATAAATAGCATACTTCATTTTTCCTACAACTCTACCTGTCAAAACGCCAATGCACTGGTGTTGCTTGGTAAAGAAAAGATTAAATGAGCATGTATACGGCTTAACAACTCATAGCTCACGAGAGAAAAAGATACAGAAAAAATTGCCAGCTACGTGAGGTAAACAGAATGAAGATCATGCACTTTTCTAACGCCTCCTTCACTCGTTTATTTTGATCCAGAACCTTCATATTAACGTCAGATCCACAAATAAATGGTTATTGAGACAATCGTGAGTTACAGCTATACCTTATGAGACACAATCTTTTGAAAAAATTAATTGTCTTTCTACTAAATTTGTCACTTTGCTTAAAAACCAAACGTTATCGAAAACTGTCATAACATGGATATGGTACTATACTTTAAATGAAGAAAGAGGAAAATTTTAAGTTTTAAAGGCTGCGCCCACGCGATAACAAGCAAACATGTATCCGGCTAATTCTAGGCGAAGAAAAATTGTCTTGGTAGTCATGTTAGTCGTAATATGTATGAGCAACTCAAATCAGCACCAGTTTCACTTGATTGAACGAAGATCATTTGAATTTGACAACCTTAGAATAAACAACAGCTTCATTGCAAAATCTTAGATGAATAATCTTTTGGCATCGTTTGTAAAGGAAAGCCGATATGTTTCTTTGAATTCAGTTTATCTTTTTAAGGTTTTCTTAACCAAACAGGGCACAATGTTCAACAGCATTCCAATAATTAACAAATAAAGAAGCCTTGACTGTGTTTCGTTCTATTGTAGAACACACAGGAAGCGGCTAGAGCACGATAGAAATGTAGTGAGAAACATGAGACGTAGTATAATATAATCATGGAATATAATCTGCCTTATTTCTTGTTTGCATTCTGGCATCCGCATAGCGTAGATTATAGTATTAATCAAAGAGTTGGCCTGGTATAACACTGCTACTGTCTTAATAGTATAACAATAGCACCGAAAGGAAAGCTTTAAGAATAACTGAGGACAAAAACTCAAAATACCCGAAAGCAAAACAACGAAAGATCACGAGAAGAGTCCACTTTCTTTCCCTTTCACCCGCTGTGCTGTAATGTTGTGAAAGAAGACAAAGATGGATCTTAACGAAAATATGCGTAAGAAACAGAAATTAAAAATAAGAGAACAACAAGAATCGAAAAATACGCAGTGTGGCGGCCTTCGATATCATTGACTAATATAAGTTCACCATGCATGCAATGAACACGATAATTGTAGATGTTAACCACGTTATAATAGTTGTAACTCGGCAAACCCATTTCTTAATGAAACGATGCTTAAATGGATAAAATATTACATGCATCTACTCAAAAGAAATGACAGCTAAATTTACAAGCGAAGCAAAAGTGAAGTTGTTGGTTAGTAAGTTAAGTGATGCAAAGTTTCCCCTGTACCTCCACAAATGACAGACGGTCGCTAACAATGTTCTAGCCGCTGAGACTTCCCCAACCAAGGATCGACTATTATTAGATTTCTATTATTAGATGGCGTGGTAATGAACGACTGACGCGGACTTTGATAAAAATACAGATGTAAGAAGCCGAAATGATAAAAAGAAGAAAAAGAAAAGATGGAAAATACACAACGCCACCGTCAATGGCCTCTTCTATAAGCGCTGCAGTGGTATTTGTAAGCCAAATTACAATTATTATAACTCCATAAACCTATCATTTTGATCAAACGATGTCTGAATGGACAGAATGCTGCATGTACCCTCCCTAATGAAATGGCAGCGAGATTCAGAAGAGAAGCAAAAGGGAAGCACTCAATGAAAGTGATACGCAGTGCTCGATAGCATTCACTGGTCAACCGTAATTCCCATAGATCACAAAAACTCCCCAACAGGTAAATAAACAGAGGCCCTGAGACTGCCCCGACTAAAATGTCGACTGTCGCCAGATGGATGTTTAAGTAAGTACTTCGGCGCTTTAGCTGGCGCTGCTTCACAAATACCACGATAATGATAATATTAGGGATGACTATGGCCAAACATTCAGTGATCAGAACACAACAAGCCACAGGATACATTCGGATTCGAGAAATGGCAAACGGCTATCAATTAATGCTCTTGTCGCCATGCGTGCAGTTGATAGTGTTGAGTTCTCGCTAGAGTTTGTAACTTGCCCATTAATCTGTATCAAGGAGATTCACTTCATAAATGGTAGTTGAATAAATTTACTTATAACACATAGACAGATGTAACATGGCACGGAAGAACTTGGTAGTTTTCCTCTGGCGCATTCTGATCAGAAATCATCATAAAAAAATATTTTCATTGACTTTCCGCGAAAATTACGCGTTTGTGAAGGGCCAAATTGCTCGATCTAAATAGAGAGTGAAGGAAAAATATAGAACGTGACTGTTTAACATACGCTAAGATAACATAATCTCTTGACACACACATATACGAATGTCTGAGACGAATCATTTTGGCTTTTTATTTTCACATGTTATCATGTTATCAGTCACAGGTTTCAGAGACTCAACCGGCCCGAGTTTTTAGGCAGAGAATTTGAATCCTGCAATAACTGCTCAATCAGTGACTAAGTGAAAAAAAAAAAAAAAAAAAAAAAAACAAGAACAGTCTCTGATCACCCCAAGCTGCTTTGCAATGGTTAAAAAGTTTTCATTTAAGTTTCATCTAATTCCTCGGAGTTTCATACTTAAAATACTTACTTAAAATACGGATACTTAAAATTTCTTTAAACATACCTTAGCGCCAACGACCGTTCTTCTATGGATTGATGTTCCCAAGCGTAGTTTATAACTTGGAAGGAATGGAAATCTTTAACTCAGCGAGGTTTATATGATTATGACACATTTAGTACTAATAACTACTTTTTAAAGGCTGAATTGAATGAATTATCCAGCACGGCTGAACGGGAACAACAAAACAGTCGAGTCATGGATAAGGAATCATATCACTTAACCGGAATATAACTAAGTCGTTTGTCAGGTTATAAGTCAATATTGAAATTGAAACAACAGAGCACGCTCAAAATATGTACAACAAACCCTCACGCTATCAATGTGTTGATCTGTGGCATTGTTCTATTTTGAACAGATGCTCTTTTAGCGATCTTTACCCCCTGACCGAATAATAGATAAATTCTGCATGCGATTGTAGCACATCATTACTCAGACAGGTGATAAGAATTCCAGAAATTGACAAATTTACTGGAAACCTAGAGATAATTTTCTCAGTGCCGTTAAATGGACGCTATTCCAATTCCAATTCCACAGATTGCAGACACCCTCTATGTTACATGTACACACCGGTCCGGAGACTGCCCCGACTATCTGTATTATCAAATAAGTGTTCCTTCTCTTTAGCTGGCTTTTCTTACCAAAAATAATAATGGTTATGAAATTAAGGATGACTATGGCCAGACATTCTATGATGAATATAACAATTCACAAAATATGGAGTTCGAAGACTTGCATAAAGCAAAATTTTGAAAACAGCCTACATTCATTTATATTCAAAGTCGATATGCGAGTTTCCTTATGCATTAATGAGCCGATATGAAACTCGTCGACTTTCTGTAGAAAATAACACAGATCTCCTTACAATGTTAATATGCTGAAAAGCAGCTCAGACTGGTGATGAGAATTGAGCAAGCTATCAACCTGGGACGGAATACTGGTAAGAAGATCGTCCCACTTTCGTCAGGAGAGCTTTGTCGAGTAAAACTATGAATTTATTCACTCGAAATTATGTAATATCAAACTTATTTTAATGACTCCCTGACCGCGACTATTGTTTTGGTTTTGTTCCACGTAGATGTCATAGCAAACGGCTGTTTCGTGAGGGGGCCTCATCTTATGATATGATAATTCCCGAGTAATTTCAGAAAAAGATGAGAAGTTGACGTTCTGACGAACTTCTCTCTGTTGATATGTACGTGTATAGCGTCAAATCCAATAATACTACTAGTAAGGGGAGCCAGCTTTCAGATCTGGGAAGTAAAACAGTTGAATAAGTAAACAATTCACGTTTATCTAAAGATAGACCGCTGTCTTAACATTATGTCTTATGCGAACCTAGCAAACCTTAGAAGGAAATATTTACATGTCTGGATCCCTCTCGGATGTTTTATGGTAAAAGTTTGTGAAAGGTATCGGAGGCGTCAGTTTTCCGAGAAGTAACGTAAAACTTTTATTTTTCGTATTGAAAGTGTTATAAAGCCATCGATATCATAGGTTGAGAATTGTTCTTGTCAATTTATTTCGTTTGCTCGCTGTAAGTAGCATGCTTCATTTTTCCGATAACTCTATCTGTCAAAACAGCAATGCGCTCGTATTGCTGGGAAAGTAAAGATTTAATGAGCATAAGTACGACTTTGACAACTTATGACGCACGAGAAAAAAAAAAGAAAAAAGAAAAAACTCCCAGCAACGTGTTCTGTTTTTTACGTCGTCCTCATTCGTTTATTTTATTCATGAATTTTTGAAATGATTTTCCTAGCTATCTTATTGCCATCACTTTTGTTTGTCTTTTTGTCATGAAAGCATGGTAGTTAACAAAGAATTTATTCAATTCTGTGTAATTCATTCTTTTACTCTCCTGGGATCAATGTATTGTGTTGTATTGTAGTGTACTGTACCAGTGTACCTATTACGTAATCTGTATTCTTTACTTGCGTAACCCGTTTTGTAATTAACCTTTATCCAATACAGTTGGACCCCGATAATTCGAAGTCGCCGCTGATTCGAAGTAAAATTCATTTCCCTTGGTTTTGCCGCACTTTCAATCAGTCATTTTACCTCGGATAATTCGAACTCGGATAATTCGAAGTCTCCGCTAATTCGAAGTAATTTTTGTTCCCTTAGGTCGGATTTTACCCCGATAATTCGAAGTTAAGTTACCAGGTGAATGAAAAAGAACAGACGATGTCGGAAATTAGAATATATATTTATAACATTTTCGAACATTTCACAGCTCCTTAATGCTCACTGTTCTGCTTTTTGTTTGTTCTTATGACATTAAAAAAAAATTGTTTTGTTCATGAAAACATTTGAAATACGTTCAGGGATTACTAACTGTTCACTAACATCGCGAAAATAGGGTAAATAAAGTTATGCAGGGGTAAAAATTGTGTATTAATTTTTGAGCCTTATAATTCGAACCCCGGATAATTCGAACTATTTTGCTTTTCCCTTGAGACTTCGAATTATCGGGGTCCAACAGTAGTTTTCTTTCCTTTTTCTGTCACCTTGTACCTTGCGTCCACATTTACTAAGACTTTGGGTGGTTACGGTGAGAGAGGTTTTATTAGTTTTGAGCGAAGGGCGTTAGGGAATTGAAAGGAACAGAAACTCGTTCAAGATCAGGGCACATTATCATCTCAGGCTGAGTCATTCAGAAAACCGTTCTATTTCACGACAAAGAATCCATTTTCCGGGGAACGTATGTGCGTAGAGAAGCTGTCAGACAGTAAGCTGAAGAAGAAGTTAGGATAACTGAATTACGAAGAAAAGTCCGAACGAAGGTCAAATTAAGAGAAGTTGTCTGAGCGAAGAGGGAAGTACGCAAAGTTGGAAACTGGTGAAACGGGAGATTGGTTCGTGAAACGGGAGGTTGGTTTGTCAAACGGAAATTTGGTTCTGTCCTCGTGTACCGGTTCACAAGCGCCAATACAAAAGACCAAACAATACACAATAGCTAACCGATAACTCCTAAACAAAGAAAGAACAATGGTAATTCCCTTGTGAACCGGTACACCAGGACAGAACCGGAAATTTGGTTTGTCGGTACGTAGTTTCTTGGTGGAGCGTGAGTGAGTTGAGGAAAAGTCAAGAACACGGACACAAGGCGAAGTGAACTAAAGTAGTAAAACCTTATTTTTTTTATTTAATAATACTCTTGTAAATAGATTTGGCGTACTCTAATTTTAAATTGCTATATTCCTGTAAATTAATTAAGGTAAATAATTTAGCTTATTGTATTAACGTGATTGTTAGTTACTGTTATTGTCTTTAGTATTTGTAGGCTTACCTTTGGTTGTGACGTGTTTTCTTGGGTTTGTTTATGCCTGGTGTTTTTTGTGTGTGTATTAGAGGGCGCCCACCTTTGTGGCGCTGTATCGTCACACTTTTGTTCCGTGCAGACGTCGTGGCTTACAGAAGTTTTTGCAAGGAAGCCTTACCTTTAAATTGCTGAGAAAAGAACAAATAGAATGTTCTCTTATTATGCGTCAAGTGCACTTTTGGCAAACCTTAAAGATTTGGATGTCTGGATCCCCCCTGATATTGTATGGGTATTAGAAAGCTTTTTAAAAATCTTCTTGATTTTTCTTCGTGCCTGGGAATTCCCCGCGAAAACGGTAGTTAAGCAAACTTTCTGGAATAAGAGCCAGGAGGAGAAAAAATTGAAAACCCTTAGAGGCTTCGCCACCCTTTTTTGGATGTCCTCCCCTGGGGTGGGATGGGTGGGTTTACTGGGCCCGCAGTAATTGGCGCAAACTGTTGCGGTGTCCCTGCCGGTTGGCGAAGCTGATAAACTAAAACTAAACTAAACTAAACTAAAACTTCCGTCACTCTGCTGTCTTCTCTCTGCTATGATAAATGAACGAAATTGCTGCTAAACAGGATCAGGTAACCAGTTGTTTTTGAATTTCCTGGTAGAACACGGCGTTTCTTTGTCTTTAGCGCAATGGTTAACGACTTTTCTTAAGATTCCCAAAGCTATTGGTTAAATACCTTGGCCGAAAAGTAACGTCAAACTATTAATTTTTATTTTCAAAAGTATTTGAAAATTATCGATAGCATAATATTTAAATAAATAAATGACAATTTATATAGTGCCCTATCCAAAAGCTCTAAGGCACTTCACAATCAAGGTAAAAAGTAAAAATAATAATCAAACACAATCATTCATTAAAATAACGCTTAAAAGATAAGTTTTAAGATTACGCTTGAAAGCGTTAAAATCTACACTACATTTTATGGTTTCAGGAATGTCATTCCACAGTTTAGGTTCAGAGACAGAAAAGGCGCGATCGTTATAAGATTTCAACTTGGAGCGAGGAATCACTCACAAGTTCCCACTCGATGATCGTAAAGACCTAGTAGGCTTATAAGTTTCTAACAAGTCACTGACATAACTTGGGAATAAATTATTTAAAGCTTCAAAGTAAAAAATAAGATTTTAAAAATAATCCTCTGCTCCACGGGGAGCCAATGCAGTTCCCTCAGTAAGGAAGTAACGTGATCATGCTTGCGACCACATAAGATCAGTCGTGCCGCACAATTTTGGGCTAATTGCAAATATTTCGGAAGATCATATAACAGAAAATTACAGTTGTCTAATCTGCATGTAACGAAGGCGTGTACTAACGCCTTAGTACTACTAACTGACAAAAACTTTCTAATCTGAGAAATATTCCGGATGTGAAAAAATGAAGATTTACAAATAGCAGAAACTTGACGTTCCATATTGAACTTATCGTCAAAGATTATACCTATGTTCCTGGCAGAGTGTGAAGGCTGTATAACAAATCCATGAATCGCTGCAAAAGAACGAGGCTGAGAAGCAGAAAGATTGCCTGATCCAATGACCAAAAGCTCAATGACATCCAAGTTCCAATGTCTTGTAGGCAGGCTTCGATTCTCGTAGTAGTAACTGATGAAACCGAGTCAAGCGAAAAATAAACCTGACAGTCATCCGCATAGTTCATATCATGTCTTCTTATAAGGTCGCCAAGAGGAGACGTATACAATAAATGCAAAATCGGACCTAGAACAGATCCCTGGGGAACTCCAAACATCAGATCAGAGTGAGAGGAATTTGATCCATTTATGCTAACAAATTGACTTCGATCTGTGAGAAAGACTTAAACCAAGTAAGAACCTTGGCTTTGATACCAAACTGAGTATTAAGTCTGTGACGTAATAAACCATGGTCGACCGTGTCAAATGCCGCAACAGCCTTTGGTTCCCTGGTTTTAAGATCATTAGTCCCAATGTGTAAAATCACTTCATTGGGCGAAGATTCCAGATTTGGCTTGAGATAGTGATTCATGGCCATTGTCGTAGCGCCCGAGAAAGGCTTGACTATAACCCTGTGGCCAACTGCTTTTCCCAGATCTTTTCCAGGTATTCTTGAGATCATCGAATCTCCTATGAGCAGGGTTGTGCGCTTTTTGGTTGTTTTTCGGGTTCGGATTCTTTTCCTGTCAGGGTGTTATTAGGACCTCCTTTACCTTTCGATTTCTTTCTTTGTTCTTTGATTTCACAATGAAGCCTTGTTCTTTGTTGGCGCAAGGTGTTGAGTCATCCATATTTTGGACAATGGTATGTTCGTTAGAGGTGTTACTCATCGAACGGCATTGAGTAGCTGCTTCTCTGGATACGATTTGCAATGCAAAACTTAAAGAATCGCGTTCTTGGACTAACTTTTTATTTTCTTCCTTCAAAGATAGAATTATCTCCCTAAGTCGAGAATTTTTGGATCTCAGGTCTTCCTCATTAGGTTTCTCTTTTATATGAGCCCATAAGTTCAGCACTTCAGATTTCAGACAGTCCAACTCCTCTTGTACTGATTTGGCATCCTTGTTAAACGCCGGAGTAGAAGCTTCTTCATTCACGAGAATAATTGAGTCGTCATCAACCGGTATCTGGAGTAGCTTCTTCAGTTTGGCTTTCATTGCTTTTGTATCCGGACCTTGGACTTGAAGGGTACCGGTACTGTTAAATAAAACCAGCGTGATTGTCTTCGACTTCAAAGAACTAGACCTTTCAGAAGGACTCGCGGTTGCAGAAACTTCCAAATTCAGGACTTTCGAACAAAATCCCTGAAGTTGTGTTAGGCTCCCTTTCCATTTGAATAGACTTTGTTTGTCGTCCCAATGTAGATATTGGTTTAAGGGAGATGAAGAAGGTTCAGTGGCAACAAATTCGGCGGAATTCGTGGAGCCTTCAGATACACGTCCGCACGCCATCATGCACTTGGTCATAGGTGCTCTAATATACTTACTTAAGAAATGCATTAGATTTCCATCGCCCTAAGAGGCGTATTTGAGCATCGGAAAACCCCTTCTCTGCAGCATGAAAAGCAGCACCAATTCGAAAACTGTGTCCCTTGTAGACTGAGGGGGACAAACCACAAAACTGTACGGCAGATGACAACTGATTTGAAAAATGTGACCTAGAAACAGGAGCCCCATCCACTGTAATGAAGAGAGCACCCGGTCGGGTTCCTCGCATTGCTAAATACTTGGCCAAAAGTTCAACAGGGCAGGATTGTGGCTGACGAGACACCAAAATGGAAAAAGGGGGAGCATTGTAACTATGTTTAAAATTACCAAAAGTAATCTTGAAAGCATTCAAATCCCTTGAAGAGCTGAGCAGCTTACTAACATGCGAAATATGTAAGGGAGAAGTATCACTCCGCCCACTAGTTGAAGTCATTTCTCCAATTCGTAAAAAGGCAAAGAATGCCAGTGAACACATTGCCTGAAATTGACAAACTTGATAAGGAGAACCAACCAAACAAGTATCAAGAATAAATCAAGCTGTTGTTTACACAAATCAGGAGAGGGGGAGACAATGAGAAAATCATCCAGCAGGTGCAAAATGGACAAATTGACAAATTTGATAAGGGGGAGACAATGAGAAAATCATCCAGCAGGTGCAAAAGGCACAAATTGACAAATTTGATAAGGAGAACCAACCAAGGAAGGTGCCACAGAAATTAATTTAGCTAAAATTAGCAGTGTAATTGGAAGACGACTGTCAAGGCAAAAGCCAACTTTGTGAAAACCTTTATGCATCTGAGCAACATAAAAAACTTTAGAGGGATCTGAATAGCCCTTCAGCTTATGGCAGTAACCCAAAGATGACACATAGGTCATCACAGTGGATGGAGCATACTGTGAACGAAACAAATAAGCAATAAATAAGGCCAAATTGGAAGATGAAATAGGCAATGCTTGAAAAGGGTGATGAAAGGTAGAAATAAAAAAGTAATGGAAAAGCTTCCAAGCACGCTGATAAGTTGGTATGGGTGAGGGCTGAAGACTGGAGCAAAGTAAAAAGGAAGCTATTGAAGCCAACTCAGCGGCTACGGATGAGGAGGTATGACCGTGGGAGCTTTGTGCATGTAAGCTGGTGCCAGTTGTTTGAAAATCTGCAACTGTAACCGAGACAGAGAATCAGCCAACTTATTCTGTAAGCCTGGGACATGCTTAGCTTTAAAACAAATATTGTAATTAAGACAAACTAGGACCAGCTTACGCACAAAAAACATTAAGTCCTTGTCACTACAAGTCTGTTTGTTAATAACATGGACCAATGCTTCATTGTCAGTAAAAAAACAAAACACGCTGATTCTTAATAGTATGTCCCCAGAGGTGCAGACTTAGGACAATGGGATAAAATTTAAGAAATGCTATGTTGCGATGACGCCAGCTCGCGGGCCATTCGCCGTAGCACCAATGCCCGCCAAAAACTGCCCCAAAGCCTATGGCACCGGATGCATCTGTATACAATTTGAGATGGTGCGAATTAGCCCAATCAACTGAGAGTAAAAAGGAACGACCATTAAAACCAGACAGAAATTGCTGCCAGACTTTAAGATCTACTTTAACTTCTTGAGTCAACCTGATAAGGAAATGAGGATGGCGAAGACCTATTGTCAAATCAATAAGACGACGCAGAAATGCACGACCAGGAACAACTACTGTACAGGCAAAGTTCAATAAACCTGTCAACGACTGTATCTCACGTAAAGTAATCTTGCGACGCCTGAGAAAACCGGAAAGTCCTGAAATTTTACTAGCTTATCAGGAGGCAGCCAAGCCTCCATAAGGACCGAGTCCAGTTCAATACCCGCGAATGAAATGGTTGATGAAGGGCCAATTGTTTTTTCCGGCGCCATAGGTATGCCCAGATATTGGCAGAGCATTAAGAATAAATCAAGCTGTTGTTTACACAAATCAGGAGAGGGGGAGACAATGAGAAAATCATCCAGCAGGTGCAAAATGTGATCGATATGCAATTTCTTTCGGGCAATCCATTCTATGGTAGAAGAAAAAATCTCAAACGTTTTGCAAGAGCTTGAACACTCCATCGACATACAGCGGTCATAATAATAAAATCCTCTCCAACAAATTCTTAAAAGGTTGTAATCTTGGGGTTGAATAGGAATGATTCGAAAAGCATTCTTAATATCTGTTTTGGCCATAAAACAGCTGTGGCCAACAGTTCTGATGGTATGAATGGCATCTTCAACCGTAGCATAGGATACGCTAGTAAATTCTGAAGAAATGCCATCATTCAATGATGAACCTTGAGGAAAAGAAAGGTGGTGAATCAAACGGAATTCACCCTCTGTCTTTTTAGGAACCAAACCAAGTGGAGATATACGAAAATGGGGAAAGAGTGGAGAGGAATAAGGGCCCACAATGCGGTGAGCGGCAATTTCTTTATCTAGTTTGGCATCAACTGCCTAAGGATATTGGATTGCAGAAAGTAGGTTTTTAGCACATGAAGAGTCTTGAGGTCCTTCATAGCGCAAGGGAAAGCCATAATTAAAACCATTGGATAAAAGCTCTACTTCGGAAGGGATATACCCAGAAAGAAAAAATTGCAAACGATCACTGTTGACGGGTGTTGGAAGCTCCCGAGGAAGTAGGTTGGGGAGTGATCCGGCTGCTAGGGGTGTTATTGCTGCGTTTCTTGGACAATTTGGAAGCGTGTCCTTTGCTAAAGGCACGAAAATTACAATTTATAGCCCGATGTGGACCATCACATTTAGCACATGAGTGCTTAAAGGAGCATCCTGAGCAGTAACCCCCTTTATGAAACTTGAAGCAATAACCCCGAGGGACATCAAAGCTCTTAGCAAGGCTGGTTGCTGGAATGGATTTGCTGGCATTAATCTGAGACTTCAACCACAATTCCCAATGTACATTTCTACAGGGAAGAGAGGTGGCCTGAGACTGGCGCAAAAAACGGAAGTTTTCATCGTAGACTCAACAGATAGTAAAAAAAAAAGTTGTACGGCTGATAGATAACAATGAAAAAGTACATTTGTGGAAAAGCATGAATAGTTAACAACTATTCACAGAAGTGGAGGTGATTAGTGGTGGATATTTACCGAACCGCGAAGCGGCGAGGTAAACATTCACCGCTAACTACCGACACTGAGGTGAATAGTTGTTTTAGTATATACTAAAACAGTGAGATAATGTACACCACCAAAAATTGATTTTAATTCATACATTCCAGCAACGATTCCAACATTTTCCCGCGCGTAACGATCCAACTCGGCTCGGATCACGGTAAGTGATTTTTTGTTTTTGTTGTAAAACCTGCCGTCTCGTTTTTTCGCTGACAGATAAAATTTCTTAGGACATTTGTTTAGCTCTGGAGGCGACATTTCTTCGAATGGTGTTACAAATTCTTTCTGTATTTGAAACCATTCTGTAAAAAATACCATTTAACTTTGATTTTCAAGTGAACAAGTGAGGTTACGCAAGATTAATTTGCATTTGTAAACAAAACCTTTTTCATTGGTTTTTATCGATAAACTCCCGGTTACCATTACCTTTAAACACGGCCAAACCAAATTTAGTCGCTTTCTGTGTTTTCAGGGACTGCTTCGTCGTTATTTGAGTGATTTCTTCGCTTGTCACGGATGCAAACCGGCACGCCATTTTTTCCCAAGTTGCTCGGAGGTAAATAGCAAAGGATATTCGGAGTTTGACTAGCCAATCAGAGCGCGCCTTCAACGCTATCCACTGTTTTAGTATATACTAATTAACAATTATTCCACGAGCGCGCGTTGGATATGAGATGAAAGATAGCCAACGAGGCGCGTAGCGCTGAGTTGGCTATAATCATCTCATATCCAACAAGAGCGAGTGGAATAATTGTTTTATTAAAAACGTTAAATTAAGTTATTAAATTTTATTAAATTTTTAGCTCCCTTTTAGTTTTAAGCTGACACGTACGCTTGCCATATTTGTAGATTATGGTATATTGGCTGATATACCATAATGGCTAAGCCAATAAAAAGTCTTGAATTGCATTATCCAATGATCTAGTTTTTAATAATATGCATTATTCACAAGTTTGGCTTGAAAGCATGTGGATCATTTGATATCCTCGACCGCACGTTCGCGACTAACAATTTTTTATTTAAAAATTCCATCACACTACACTTTCACATAAAAGTTTCGCTTTGAGCATGATGATGAACGAATTTTTTTGAAATTCCTTAAGGTATCGGAAGAGTCTCTTGGTTGAGAAGTAACGCCAAACGTACATTTTTCCTTTCAAAAGTATTTGTAAAAGTAATGCATTGTCATTGAGGATTTTTGCCGTATGATACTTCGTTTCTCTAATGAGATTACCTGTCAAAACGTCAATGCGCGGGTATAACTTGGAAGAGAAAATACATGACACTTCGGCTTCGTCGACAACTTATAACGCACGAGGAAAAAAACGAAGATAAAGACGCTAAAAAACTAGCAGCTACACAGCAAGAAAAATGAGATGCATCTCTTGCTCCTCCTCCACCCGTTAGTGTTGATCCGGGACCTTCATAAGAACTCCAGATCCCAATAGGAATAGTTATGAAGACAGAGTTACAGTTGTACTTAATAAAACACAAGCTATTGAGAAATAAATTATTCCCCTTTTTACTTTGTCCCTTTGTTTAAACAACCAAACGGGAAACTTAAAGTTCTACCTTAATTGAAATATGACATAACCCACGCGAGTTTCATATCAAACGAACAAAATGTCCAATACTTACCGTCAAATAGAGGAACTATTGTTCACAATCATTTCATTTTCCAGTATTTCTGCATCTGCTTTTCGGAATACAACCTTCGGTAATACCTGAGAATTGTATCGATCGCGTAATCCGCGCGCGAAAGACTAATACCGTCTAAAATAATACCGTCTAAACCATTTTTAAACTTGTTTTAATACTGATTCAGCAATGGCTCTTAGAAGGTCGCTTTTGAAGTTATCTGGTGGGGCAAAAGAGAAAGCTGCTGCCTTGAAGTAGAAAGATTAAATTAAAAATAGGAAAGAATTTTTAAAGTCAAGCACTCTAGATATTTTGTTTTTATTCATGATGACTTTCGACACTTCTAAATTAAGAGTGTTATATAACATACGTACTTTCGTGTCGCAGACGATTACGACGGATACAATATACCTTCCCACGATCTTTGTGTTATTTTACAATAATAAGCATGTTCTTCGTCTTAGAACTGAAGATTTCTCTTAAAACTACTGATTTCTCTTCTGAAACGTGATCTGATCTGAAGTTTTCCTTTTAAGATTAATTTATATTTCATTGAAAAAAGTTGAGGCAATTCTGGCGCTGTTTTGTAAACTAGTGGAAAAACAACTGGTGGCTGCGAAGTTTGTACATTTATAATCATGCATGTCTTTTTTCGGATAACGTCTTGATACCATAAGAGAAAGAAACAAACTGATCTCGACAAATTAAATGAGCTAACGATTACGTAGTGGCAAATTGATCTGGTTTAAACGGTTTGAAGTCTTGTGGAATATGATTTGCTTTAATCCTTGTCTGAATTCTGGCATCCGCATGGCGTAGATTAAAGGATTTATCACCGAGTTGGCTATGTATGAAACCGTTGTTATCTTTCCCATGTGAAAACGATAGCAAAAGGGAAAGTTTAAGTAGAGCTGAGGAGAAAAAATTGAAAATAACTGTAGTATTACCAATGGAAACCAAGCGAGGAAAGATCCAAGAGTCACAATTAATAATGTACTCGTCAATTTTTTTTCCCTTAATCCTGCTGCGCTGTGATGCTGTGGACGACGATTAAAACGGATCTTGACGAAAATAGAGGTGCAAGAAATAGAAATTACAAAAAGCAGAACAACAAAAGCCGAGAATTCAAACATACGGCGAACTTTGAAATTACTCCCTAATATGAACTTACGAGTAAACGCTACAGTTGTAGATGTTAACCAAGTTACAATCATTATAACTCCATAAACCCATTTCTCAATAAAACGATGCTTAAATGGACAAAATGTTGCATGCACCCGCTCGAGTGAAATGGCCGCGAGATTTACAAGCGAAGCAAGAGTGAAGGTGTTGGCTATTGAGATCGTTGCTGCGTAGTTACGACTGTTCTTCCACAGTTCACAGGAACTCCCTGTCGAATAGATTACCAATGGCCCTGAGACTGCTCCAACTAAGAAATCTATTATTGCCAGATGAATGATCAAGATTGTACTTCTCCGCTGTAGCTGACGCTTCTTCAAAAATACATTGAAAGTGATGATATTAAGGATGATTATCGCCAGACATTCAGTGATGAACACCACAAGCCACGGGATGCAGCTGGATTGAGGAGGCGGCAGCCAGGTCTCGATGTTCGTGTTATTATTAGTGCGGTTGATGGTGTTGTTAGCCATTGAGTTCGCTGAGGGTTTTATGAGTGGCCAAATTAAGCGATCTAAATCAAGAGTGAAGGAATTATTATAGAGAATATGCTGTTTTACATACACAGGTGAGCAAGATCTCAAATACATCTCTTTGTGTTCTCTCTTTTTCACCTCTTATCATAGTAAATATCTTGGATTAAAAAACACGCTTTTAAGTAGACGATTTCAGAGAAGTAGCGAGCCTGGGTGTTTGAGCAGAAAAGTCAATTCTTCAATATCAGCTTGATCTTTAAACATTGTGGCACTGTTAATGATCACGCTAGAATTGCAATGAATAAAAAATTATCTTTAAAGTGGTTTCGTCCTATCCCTGGGGAAATAATAATTTTCGAAGAGGTAGATATGATTAACAAATAGAGAAGCTTTGACTGTGCCGCTTTGTTCTGTTGTAAAGCGCGCAGGAAGCTTACAGAGTGCGAAAAATACGTCTCGTGTTGTACCTAGTCAATTCTAGCATCCGCGTTGCGTAGATTAGAGGATTTACGAACGAGTTTGCGAAGTAGAATAGTTTGGTTATCAAGACATTGTGAAAGGATATCCTCATGGGAAAGTATTGGCCATAGAAAAGCGAAAAACCAGTTGAAGTATCGCTGGAAACTAAGTCAATAGGGACTCTAGAATCACAAGAAATAATTTTCTTTCCCTCTCACTTGCTGCGCAATGCTGTCGAGGTTAACGATTAAAGCGAAATTCGTTAAGAATGGAAATGCAAGAAACACAAATTACAAAGAGGAGAGAAAGAAACGACGAAATGGTCTGATATGAATCTGGAGGAAAGAGAAACACACAAAATGATTGTCATCGGAAATTTCCCTTTACGATTATTACAGGTATTAAGTTCTAAGCGTGGGAGCCCCGCTATCATTTTCAAATGTTTCTTTACTATGTTTTTTACCATATACGGATAAGTAAGGTCTTAAATCCTTTTTTGTGTTCTTTTCACATGTGATCATAATGTTTACCTTTGATCAATTAAACAGACTCTCCAAACGATTTCAGAGACTCAACCAGGGTAGATTTTTGGGCAGAGAAGTCCAATCCTCCAAAATCGGCTAAATCAGCTGAAAATATGAACTGCCTATGATCACACCAAATTGTTCTGCAAAGGATAATGAATATTCTTTAAAGAGGTTTCGTCTAATTTCTCGGAAAATTCCTTTTAAGGAAAAGCAAATACAAAATAAAATTAAAGATCATAGTAAACCAAGTTTTCCCTTGAAATATATTAGAAGAACAAAATGAAAGGTTCCACATGATCAAATACCTCAAATCTCTTTTTTAAAAATATACTTCGATGGCAATAGCCGTTTTATAGATTGATGTTCCCAAACAGAGTTTATAGCTTGAATGGGGTAGCAATCTTCAACTCGACGAGGATCATGTGAATATGACACCCTTAGTATTTAGAATTTCCCTTGTTAAAAGCTCAATACAATGATTAAAAAAGCGAAGCTAGAAACAGTCGAGTCACGGCTAAGGAATCATGCCACTAAACCGGGATACGACCGAGTCGTTTGTTACGAGTAGATATTGAAATTTAACTAACAAAGCACGTACAACTCTACAGAACTCAGACACGGTCATCATTGTGTTAATCTGCATAGCGCTGTTTTATTTTGAGCAGATGCTTCTTTAGTAATCCTTTCACCCATTGACCACCGAATTTTTTTCAGAATCAAGAAACTTTCAATTCTGTCAGTGTCCTTCAAAATTGAGAAACTTTCAATTTTGTAGGTGTTCAAAACAGATAACCCGGATTTTCCATCGTCTCTTCTTTGTTCGCAAGGTGACACAATGCTTTCCCGATTACAGTATTTCATGTCTTATATAAAACTTTGCGGCCGCACATTGAATATAAATGAGCGAACCACATCCAAATAAAATGTACTAACCCGGAAAAGCAAAAGTGTTTGATTTTGTGGCAGTTTGGTTGTTAGCTTGTCATCGTCTGGTTGTGTGGAACGCAAATTTAAGGAACATGTTCGGATATAGGCATGATCAGTTCAGGTAAATTGAAACTGTATTGCTTGTCACGTGCGTGATGACAAGCTCGAAAAGAAAACAGCTGGTTACGCCTGATACACTCTACAAAAGAGCAACGGATAATATGCAGTTTTTTTCTGGCGTTTGATAATGATTAAACCGATGGTAAGGACTTGAAAAACTAATCGCAGTTCCGCTGCTTTAATTGTTTTTCACTAGTCGCAATTGAACTCAGTGCGCTAGCAAAAACAGGCCGATAAGTGTATGTCGTACCCAACATCGAAATCTCGTTCTTCACATTTTCAGTTTGCTAACTTGAACAGCTGCCTCCTCTCAATAAATATAATTAAAGTTGACAAAATAGAGAAAACAAAATTGAAGAAAATTCATCAAAACTCGAGGACCACGCTTGAATAGACACGTGTCCGCTTTTTGACAATTTAACGATACTTTGCATGCTATGAGCGCTCTTAAGAGCTCGATAAGGAATCAGCTGACTGGAGCTGGTACTCTTTACAAAGGCTAACTTTGAATTAGCGGTAAGGTAGCGTCAAATTAACGTTTGTGCATATATGAAAGTCATATATGTAAACTGCGGTTAAAGAATTGAATTTGAGAACGATATTCGCAGTAATGAACATAACTTAGGCAGTAGTGAAAATAAGACCTGGAAAAATTTTAATTGATATTCCTGACTTTTGTTTCGCTTTTGTTCGGTGCAGATACCGTGGCAAACTGCAGTTTTCGTGAGAAGCTCGTGAGAGGACTTCAAGGTATAAAAAAACTCTCGGGTATTTCCTGAAAAAGCTCAGAAGCTACCGCTATGATGGACTTTCCCCCGTTGCTATGTTTGTGTATACCGTCAAATATATTCTTACTAAGGGGAGCGAGCTCTCTAAACATAAAAGCTAAGCAATGTAGTTAGATGAAAATTTAATGTTCATTGGCAAAGAGAATGATTTCCCATCATTACATCGTTTGCGTCTGGTTAATACATCTCTAAATCTTTCAGGGTGATATATTGACCACGTACTAACAAATCGAAATGACTACGTAACATAAAAAACAAATTTTAAACTGTTGAGGAGATTAAACTTACTTGGGACTTTAAAAATCCACCAGCTTCGATTCTGTTAATTCAGTAATGTAATTTTTATTTGTTTAGATCTCATCTGACCAATACTTAACTCTTTTCTAGTCACAAATGCGTAATCTGACACTCTAAATATAACTGAATAAGTAGGACCCAAGTCTTATCGCAGGAAGCTCACTGAATATCCGTTAAAAAGGAAATCGCTGCGCGTCATTTTTAAATACAACGAGTTTGTAATTTTCCGGCAATAGCTTGATGCTTGTGCAACGCTATTGCGCCGCAAAGTCAGTGGTTGAAGCTATTGATTAGCCTTCGCTTTTGTAAGCAAGTTTCTTTGATAATTTTAAAGTTTCCCTCATAACCAAGGTCAACGTTATATCACGAACAATATCACATAAAAAAAAAAATTACATTACGGAAACTGTGTAAGTGAACGTTTTGCTTCTCCTCTACGTCAAATTCGATTTTACCGGACGTTTTCCGCCTCAACTAATGTTAGTTCAAGAAAGTAGTGTTTGGCATAACTAACTGATTTGCAAAGCTGTCATGGTCTATGTCAAGGAAATTTTTATCTCACTTGTGCGGGGTGCCAAAAGGTAAAACAATCGAAAACCTGTCTCGAGAAAACACAAAAACTCCGCATCAGAGCTGATCATGAGCAAAAGAAAAGTAAGTACATCGGACCTTCACTGAACCACATTGATAACGTCATTGATTTGAGGAAATGTAAAACTTGAATCTCAAGGGCTGGTTATTTTTAGGAGGGCTAACCCAACCGCAGTTTTACGCAAGCAGTGCATAAGCCCTACGTATTCTCTGTAAGAGGTTTGTTTTTATGAACAATTTCGGCCGCTTTTGATACTTTTCACAAAAATAAATGCCCAGATAAAAGATCTAACTTTATTCAAGATAGGTTAGAATACGCTTTTGTTTGACAATGGCTAAACTTTGTTTAAACGACCGGCCCTAAGATTCTAGGCTCAGTCTAGTTAAATTTTAATCCAAAACGTAAACGCACGCTAAACCTGTAAATAGTTGACTCCTGGCTCTAGAAATAAACAAGTAAGTTTTAATTCCTAGTAAAGCAAAATCTTTTTGCTATATAACAAATCCTTTATTGACCAAGCTTGTTCGGTCAAGATGGCTGGATATCAGCCCTGCTAGATATTAGGTAACTTGGGTTTTATCCACTGGGTTGGTAACGTAAATTGGCCACAGTAGAGAGTTTCAAAGCTGACGTTTCGAGTGTTAGCCCTTTGTCAGAACGAGGAAGGGCTGACACTCGAAACGTCAGTAACGGGAAACACAATATCAGGATTAATGCATTGACGAAAACCAATCTGTGATCTGCAAGTGTGTAATTTATTTCCGCCCTCTTCTGTTACTTGAGTTGTTAATTATTTTGGTTTTTACGCGACGAAGTTTATCAATTTCTAGATTTCTACGTTCTATGCTGAGCATAGGGAAGAGTATATAGAAAGAAGAAGACGAAAAAGGTACTTTTAATTTTTTCGGAGTATCTTAGCAGTTCAACATTCGCGCTCGTTACACAGTTGAGTTCTCTCCTTTTGTTATTTCTGGCTTATAGCCGCTAGCACATCATGTTCTCAGCTCTTGCTCTGACACTACGAAAGACAGCAGAAGACGATAAACATCTCCCAATCATTGTAGGATCGTGTAACACTACAAACAAAAGTTTTCCTTGCAAAAACAAAAGGTGGTTGAGATCAGCGCTTCATGAAACTTGAGGGAATTTTTTTCTTTGAAAGGAGAGCATTTCACCGTTTAAATCAGCAAATTATGTAGATCCGAATATACAATCTTTCCAGTTGTTTCCGTGACACTACGAAAGATGATAAACATCTCAATATGTTTTCAAAGTGGCATCCATCAACGCAGGGGGGGGGGGGGGGTGGGAGGGGAAGCTTTTTCCCATACATTCTCTTAAATTAAATCGAAACGATGTTCTCACAACTTGGAAAGTGATGTCACTGAAAATTGTCATCGTTCGATAGAGTTCTGTCACAAGATAAATCATTACCAAAGTATTTGGCTTTTTATTTAATAAGCTTGAGTTAGTTGCTGGTTCACAGAAAAACAAGAAATTAATCTTATCTTGGTCTCCACTGAGCAAGGAAAAAGGAAATGGTAAATAAATGACACGTATACAGAAATTTCTTACATTTTATATTCTAGGTTTTCTGCTTACATTTGATTTGTACTCTCTACTGTTATATCTGGATTTTCGTCATTAGATATTACTCCATTGCAAAAGTGCGGATTATTGATAAGCATTAGACAAAAGTGGTAGCCGCTCTTAAAGGTTACAAAGAATAACCGACAATCCGCTAATGTTTACATCCAAACAAGGAAAAATATCCCATCTTGCGTAGATGCTTCCACTATTCACACTTCATATCTTTTGAATACAAATATATTCCTGTCTTTCGTAGTCACTTAATTAGATTTTTTTTTTTTTAGGGAAACGCAGAAACGTCATTTGTTTGTTGGATAATATATTAATACCATAAGGGGATGAAACAAGTTGATCACGACAAAACAACTAGATATTACGTAGTGGGAGCTCACCCTGGTTTAACTTGTTGGGAGTTTCCCGGAGTACAAAATCTTTCTTTCCTTTTCTGAGTTCTGGCATAGGCATG